>NC_088238.1:60527785-60550285 GCF_036934945.1 Oncorhynchus masou masou | reverse complement strand
ACACCATAAACATTTGTGACCGACCGGCTCCATTCGGTCTTATGTAGAAAAATATTTTTTTACATTGGATAAAAGTAGAGACTCAGAGCTATAAAATGGTATATCATAAACTGCAGTTAACAAACAATGGGAAAGTAATTCTGCTTTGAATGTTGTAATATCACTTTTGAGAAAATGGCCCCTGAATATTTTTGGCACTACTGGAGAGCTCTTCTTTGTCTACTTTGTCTTCTTTGTCTACGCCCATTCAGCATCGTTCACAGCCTCTGAATCTTTAGCCCCACCCATTCAGCATCGTTCACACCCTCTAAAGCTTTAGTCCCACCCATCTCTTTAAGGATTCACAAGTGAGGCAATGTGCTTAACAGTGAGTACGGTAGTGCACGACCAAAGGTTTTCAAGACTGGTTTATACTATGTCTACCGACATGTCTGTATACGGTTGTCGCAGTGACATCATGAACATTTTACTGTCATACGACGTTAAACTTGTCATTGTCGACAGCATATATGTATTTTAACACCAATAAACCCATCTATTTAAATGTGAATTTAGTAAATGTCAATCTAGCAAACCAGGCAACTAAAAACAACTTTTCTAGCATGTTAGCAGTTAAATAAAATGACCATATCATATAGCTGACAACACCTTAACTGTAGCTAATTTGTATAAGTTATTACTGGAAAATAAACTCACAACAAGATCATTATTTACAAGTTAATGGCGAGCTAATGAGTGTGACAAAATATAAACAGGGCATTCTACCGGAGGATTTTAGAATGTGGACACTGTCTCGTTGGCCTAATGTTATATCCTAATTTGACTTTGGTGCAGGTCATGTTGTTCCTCACATTACCGTCTTTAGTAAACACACAATATGTCAAAGTTTATTTTTCACATGCACAGTATACAGAAGGTGTAAACGGAGTCTTTTGTTTAGAAATGTAGCTAGCTGGCTAGCTAAAAAGTAAGAAGTGAACCATAATCCCAACTCATAATGATACTGCCCTACAATAACCTACAGGTAGCTAAAGCTAACCAACTAGCTCGGTTCAATGTTAGCTAGCTAGCTAACATTAGGCTATAACTAGCAATGCAAATGGCTCTGAGATACAAATAATATAACAACACAGATTGTGCGCGTAACGTTAGCTAGCCAGCCAGCCAGCTAACATTATCATATTCTAATCTTGACTGAATGACACCAGTTATTCCTTCATGTTATCAGACCACTTGTTCCTTCACAACTTGGGTGAATAGCCAGCCGGTTATGGTCATCATCAATCTGGACAAACAGAGACATGGATGATGACCTGAGATAACTTTTGCCTGAAACCACACGTGCACTCAGGGGCTTTAAGTGATGGACGCAGCCATCGGAAGGCAAGGTCAAAGCTATGAAAGGCCATGGGGTTTATTTATGGGTTCAAGCATCAAACTTGGATGAAACCAAAGACAGTACAGGATGGAGATAGGCACAAACTGCTTCTGCATTAGAAATCCCGATCACACTTGTAGGTGATGTCATGACAACGTTGGCTAGCTAAGATCATGAACAGAAACTCATCATCGAGTCTAACGTTTGTCTCGCGCCAATCTGTGCATGTGCAGGTCATCAAATCAAAGACATTCCTTTGAAATAAAGTTTTGACAGAAATGAAAAGGTGTCACATTCACGAGGTTGGAGTAATAACATGTTCAACTACAGTGAACAAAATATAAATGCAGCAAGCAGCAACTTTATGGATTTTACTGAGTTGCAGTTCGTATCAGGAAATCAGTCAATTGAAATGAATTCATTAGACTGTAATCTATGGATTTCACATGACTGGGAATACAGATATGCATCTTTTGGTCACAGATACCTTTTTTTGTTTAAATGGGCCTCGGCCTCCCGAGTGGTGCAGCGGTCTAATCTAAGGCACTGATTCGCTGTGTTGCAGCATCACTACATCCTGGGATTGAACCCAGGCTGAGTCATCACCGGCTGTGACCGGGAGTCCCATAGGGCGGAGCACAATTGGCCCAGCGTCGTCCAGGTTAGGGAGGGTTTGGCCCAGCGTCGTCCAGGTTAGGGGAGGGTTTGGCCCAGGCCCAGGTTAGGGAGGGTTTGGCCCAGCGTCGTCCAGGTTAGGGGAGGGTTTGGCCCAGCGTCGTCCAGGTTAGGGGAGGGTTTGGCCCAGCGTCGTCCAGGTTAGGGGAGGGTTTGGGCCAGCGTCGTCCAGGTTAGGGAAGGGTTTGGGCCAGCGTCATCCAGGTTAGGGAGGGTCTGGCCCAGCGTCGTCCAGGTTAGGGGAGGGTTTGGGCAGCGTCGTCCAGCGTCGTCCAGGTTAGGGAAGGGTTTGGCCCAGCGTCGTCCAGGTTATGGGAGGGTTTGGCCCAGCGTCGTCCAGGTTAGAGAAGGGTTTGGCCCAGCGTCGTCCGGGTTAGGGAGGGTTTGGCCCAGCGTCGTCCGGGTTAGGGGAGGGTTTGGCCCAGCGTCGTCCAGGTTAGGGGAGGGTTTGGCCCAGCGTCGTCCGGGTTAGGGGAGGGTTTGGCCCAGCGTCGTCCGGGTTAGGGAAGGGTTTGGCCCAGCGTCGTCCCAGGTTAGGGGAGGGTTTGGCCCAGCGTCGCCCGGGTTAGGGGAGGGTTTGGCCCAGCGTCGTCCAGGTTAGTGGAGGGTTTGGCCCAGCGTCGTCCGGGTTAGGGGAGGGTTTGGCCGTGGGGGATTTACTTGGCTCATCGCACTCTAGCGACTCCTTGTGGCGGGCCGGTCGCCTGCAGCCTGACTTCGGTCGTCAGTTGAACGGTGTTTCCTTCGACACATTGGTGCAGCTGGCTTCTGGGTTAAAAGGGCGGGTGTTAAGAAGCGCAGCTTGGCTGGTCACGTTTCGGAGGGTGCATGACTCGACCTTTGCCTCTCCCAAGCCTGTTGTGTAGATGCAGCGATGAGACAAGATCATAATCACGAAATTAGGGAGAAACATTGGGCCTCAGGATCTCGTCACAGTATTTTTGTGCATTAAAACTGCCATCGAAAAAAACGCAGTTGTGTTTGCTGTTCGTAGCTTACGGGAAGAGATATTAACATTGAATCTCTGGCAACTGCTCTGGTGGACAATCTTGCAGCCAGCATGCTAATTGCATGCTCCCTCAAAACATGAGACATCTGTGGCATTGTGTTGTGTGACAAAACAACACATTTTAGAGTGCCGTTTTATTGTCCCCAGCACAAATCAAATCAAAGTTTCTATGTCATGTGCGCCGAATAGAACAGCCGTCATTGTAAATAAGAATTTGTTCTTAACTGACTTGCCTAGTCAAATATAAAATAAACATGGTGACACTATAACAACAGATTGAAAATGTAAACTTTGAAAGGTCACGCCCCTCACCCTGTGTGACAGTCCTGATATTTGGTTCCTTGGTGTCTCTCCTCACAAGGAACACATTTGTCTCAATGACCCTTAAGGTCTGACGTTATGGATTTTCCACCATTTTGAATTTCGTGGAGAACACTTAAAGTGCTACTCCTCTGGCACCAAATGATCGGTCTGCACAAAACATGATACGTGGCATCTGTGGCTCTCACAAATAACGTTTTCCAGGCTAACATCTCAAACAACATGGCCAATAAATATTGACCAACAAACATTTGTGTCGTCATGGTCACATAAACGGATGTAAATTAGACGGTTATTCATATTGAAACAAAACTTGTTACACTGTTTCCAAACACTGTCAAGGTTTCAACATATGCAAGAACAATCAGATCCACCACATGGTGGCGCTATAACAGGCACATATTTATATCTCTTGATCTGTTTGACTCAGTCATGGAATTTGGCACACATGCTCAGCAATGTGAGTCTAGCTAACCTGTCGAGTAGGATTCAGTTTGGCACTGTTGGACAGGAAAAAACATTTGCGCAAGCTCATTGGCTTATTATTGTATGAACCAGAGTTCTGATATTTGGCAAGTGTGGTAAGGAGTACAGAAGTAGATCATCCGATGATGATGTGTCCAATTTGTTCTGATGGTGGCACAGTGGGCCTACAGCTTGAACCCGGCATTGCTGCTTCCAGCTATAATTATTTTACCTATTTCCATTTGTTTTGGTGTCTTACTGTCTTTGGACTATTGTTCAACCCCTAGTACTCGTGTGTGTGTGTGTGTGTGTGTGTGTGTGTGTGTGTGTGTGTGTGTGTGTGTGTGTGTGTGTGTGTGTGTGTGTGTGTGTGTGTGTGTGTGTGTGTGTGTGTGTGTGTGTGTGTGTGTGCGTGCGTGCGTGCGTGCGTGCGTGCGTGTGTGTGTGTATGAGAGTTTGTTCTCATGTGTGTGCATTTTTCCAAGTTTGCTAAACACAGCTAGTTAAATATGTGAATCTCGAGTTCCTACGTGTATAATTGACAGAAGTCTATGACTGTGTGCAATTTGAGTGGGTTAATGTCTAATCCTATGTCTATACATGTTAGAATATATGAGCTTGAAGCAGTCCACAACGTGAACTAACAATACTCACTGCATACTGAATAAAAGTATCAAATTATATACAATACCATGTAACAGGCCAAAGCAAATGTCAGTTGGGCTACCTTTACTGATAGGCTTCTGTGTAATACAAAATAATGAAATACCGCCGTGGACGTGTTATTGTTATGTTTTTGTTAAAAGCACGTGAATAGCTAAGCTGTCTCCTCGTTTCGAAAGCATGTTGGATCACCTGAAACACGCGTGAGAATCTAAAACGTTCCATAAACGTGTAGATCGCGCTGAAGGCTCAAATAAGTGTTCCTTTGTTGCCTTCCTACTATGACACCTTATAAAACATTCATAAGCTCGGAGAAACGGCGCATCACACTCCCTATCCCACGCCCCATCCCAGCCCCCCCTCCCTCTTTGAAGGAGATGGGAGAACTTTCCTCGTCAAGGTCTGCCTTGCCGTAGTGCAGTTAAATGAATAGTTATTTTCATCTCACTCCTCGGGGCGCGCAGTGGTTCTGGAAAGATTTCCTAGGAATATTGCATTCTAATGAGGAATATGTCGTCGTGTTAACGGGTTATCTAGATCTATATCCAGAACCATTTCAATATTTATCAGTTTATCTGTCAGTTGACTTTTAACATTGACTTATTTTATTAATGCCGGGAAACTAGGAAAAAGCTAGAGGTACAATAGCTTACACAGGACAGCGGTCGGCACACGGCTTGTTCTTCTGTTTTCTCCGGAGAAGGATAGAACCAAACAAAAGGCGGTCCAAGATAAAGAGATAGCTGTCTCAGAATGAATAACAATACTGAGAAAGAGAACGAATCGAATGAATTCACCAGTCATGAAGAGGAGGTATGACCGTCTAATATCCTTTCGGTTTGTCACGTTGTCTGACTAGCGCATCTTCATTCTAAGGGGATTTTTATTATTATTGGTTATTCGATACATAAGAACATTCAAATAGTTGATTCACATGTGATGCATGTGTAAACCTATTCGTTCATGATGTTTCACTTGTGGTTATTCTCAATGACAGAAGACAATGAGATATGAATACTAGTGATACTCATCTGTTAACTTTTGACCACAAATTAAAACTTTGCTGAATTAGTTTTGAAGAAAAAAAAGTCCAACATCATGTTGTTGATGAATATGTGAGATAGATTGAGTAATGTAGGATTTACTTGATAGAGACAATTTGTGTAAGAGCAGGCATGTTCTTTCTAAGTAAGCGTATTGGCTGTCAGCTGATCTTCAGATCATCTTCAAACACTGCTGTTGCAACATGCAGGCAATATGCCTCCATACCGCATAAGCACAGAAAAGTATCCAGAACTTGTTGTTTCAGGCTAAACAAAGATATATCTCTGAATGCCATTGTCTCTGGTATCCATAATGTAAACACGTGAATGTACGCTGGTAAAGTTATATCTCACTAACTTGACAGTTGTTTTCTTCTATTCTTAAAATAATATGAGCTCCGTTTAGCAATATTGTATCAAATGTCCTAAATACATCTTGCTATGTAAATATGTTTGTAGCGGTACCATTTCCATGGAGTCATTTATTTTGGCAGTGAAATGACGGCTTTCTAGATGACAGATGTGTTATTGCAATATGCCGCAGTCTACCCAGCCAAGTGATGTAAGAAACATATATCAGATTAAATGAGTTATTTATCTCGAAAGAATTTAATTACAGCCTAAGCATTAGTCACATATGTCTGAATAGGCCAAACAGTCGAAACTTGATGCGACCTGATATATGTACCTTGTGTTGAGACCGCTATGGGTGCAATCCAGTTTGCATCACACATATGTGGTAGGAGATAGACATAGAGGAAAGGTATTATGGTCCTTGTGTCTCTCTCTTTGGTTTACTGCAATGTTCCAATAAAGTTTTCCAATAAAGTCCTGAAGGTAAGTGTTCCACTATAAACCTTTCATACCTGCAGCACGTGTCACTGACACTTTGGTCCCCCCCCCCCATCATAAATTCAACAGTTTAGTTCAAGTCAATCTGGGAAAATGTTAAGAGTGACTACTTTAAAGACTTCTTTTCACGTCAATGATTACAACAGCACCCAAGGCCTT
Source organism: Oncorhynchus masou masou (assembly GCF_036934945.1). NCBI lineage: Eukaryota > Metazoa > Chordata > Actinopteri > Salmoniformes > Salmonidae > Oncorhynchus > Oncorhynchus masou. The sequence goes on along the minus strand of NC_088238.1, from coordinate 60,543,720 downwards.
ATAACGCTCAAAATGAACCCATCACCAAGTATTTTAACTTTGCATCTTCTAATTTATTTTTTATTTTTATTTTTTTTGGGGGGTTGTGGAAAACCAATTCATGTCGTTGCTATCATGAAAGTTCTCACAAAAAGTAAAATAGTGGATCACTGCTCCAGCTGAGGCCTCCTTCTACTTGTACAATATAAAGCAAAGCTTAGAGCGAGAGTTTATACAGACTACATTAAAGAGCACAGGAGAGTTTAATGGGCTTGGCCATGGAGATGTTTGGAAGCTTTCCAGACCACCCAAAGCCTAATATTTACTTATGTATATTGACTTCTAGTTAGACAGTGACACTTCGTATTCTGTGAGATGATATATGTCCTAATATTTGTAAATGGTTGTTACTCATTTGAAGGAATACATTATACAATCCAGCACACATGCAAGCGTGCACACACTAACATGCAGATAATAGAGTGATTTGATTATTGCTTTTTAAGGTTGTTTCTGTTTCAGTTAGATTATTTTTCAAAATAATCAAGGTTTTTCGATTTTGGTTTAGATCATTTTAAAAAAAAACATTAAATGCGCTATGTAGTATGTGGGTTGAATGCTGTAACAACACAGAATAAAACAATGAATAAAAGTCCCCATGATGGTAGTGACTGTAATAAAAGTCCCATGATGGTAGTGACTAATAAAAGTCCCCATGATGGTAGTGACTGTAATAAAAGTCCCCATGATGGTAGTGACTGTAATAAAAGTCCCCATGATGGTAGTGACTGTAATAAAAGTCCCCATGATGGTAGTGACTGTAATAAAAGTCCCCATGATGGTAGTGACTGTAATAAAAGACCCCATGATGGTAGTGACTGTAATAAAAGTCCCCATGATGGTGGTGACTGTAATAAAAGTCCCCATGATGGTAGTGACTGTAATAAAAGACCCCATGATGGTAGTGACTGTAATAAAAGTCCCCATGATGGTAGTGACTGTAATAAAAGTCCCATGATGGTAGTGACTGTAATAAAAGTCCCCATGATGGTGGTGACTGTAATAAAAGTCCCCATGATGGTAGTGACTGTAATAAAAGTCCCCATGATGGTAGTGACTGTAATAAAAGTCCCCATGATGGTAGTGACTGTAATAAAAGTCCCCATGATGGTAGTGACTGTAATAAAAGACCCCATGATGGTGGTGACTGTAATAAAAGTCCCCATGATGGTAGTGACTGTAATAAAAGTCCCCATGATGGTAGTGACTGTAATAAAAGTCCCATGATGGTGGTGACTGTAATAAAAGTCCCATAATGGTAGTGACTGTAATAAAAGTCCCATGATGGTAGTGACTAATAAAAGTCCCCATGATGGTAGTGACTGTAATAAAAGTCCCCATGATGGTGGTGACTGTAATAAAAGTCCCCATGATGGTAGTGACTCTAATAAATGTCCCATGATGGTGGTGACTGTAATAAAAGTCCCCCATGATGGTAGTGACTGTAATAAAAGTCCCCATGATGGTAGTGACTCTAATAAATGTCCCATGATGGTGGTGACTGTAATAAAAGTCCCCCATTATGGTGGTGATTGTACATTACTGCTGATCACTTATTAACCATTATTCACATTCATTTACTTTAATAAAATATTTCAGTTGTTTATTACATTAGTTTTATTTGATGACTTTATTATTTCATTTGAATCTCCTGAGTGGCACAGCGGTCTAAGGTACTGCATCTCAGTGCAAGAAGTGTATTTACAGTCCTTGGTTCGAATCCAGGCTGTATCACACCCAGTCGTGATTGGGAGTCCCATAGGGCGGCGCACAGCGTCCGGGTTTGGCCCGGTGTAGGCCTTCATTGTAAATAAGAAATTGATCTTAACTGACTTGCCTAGTTAAAGGTTCAATTAAAAAAGTAATCTCATCTCTATAGAGCTGAAGTCTGACAAAATCACAATTTTAGTAGTTCTTCAAAGTAAATAAGGCATACTTGTATGACTGCTGAATACCAACTATCAATCATTTAGATCATGTATTTTCAGATACCAGGCATAATTGAACACAGAGGGACAAGAAGGCATGCAATGGATTATGGTCATTATAGTTAATTACCACATTTTCTGTGCCGAACTATGTAGAATATTGGCCTGTTGAAACTACAACTCCCTACTACATCGCACAGTTCGGCTTGATTTGATTTATCTCTGGAGACACTGTGCAATGTGCGCATTGACATCACAGAAAAAAAAATAAACAAAATGGAATATAAATAATTGAACCGATGCTGGTCAATTCCTGGTTTTATTATTTTTTAATGTTTTTTTTTTTAGTGACATTTTGGTTAAATCGCTCAGCACTAACAGATACAGGCCACACACTCAAACACAGATCAATTAATAGAGACACAAACACACACACAAACACACACACACACTCACAGACTTTGCTTGAGCTGAAAAACATTTGAATAATTTCAAAGAAATATACTCTCTAGTGTGTATGACTAGCAGCTTTTCCTGCTTGTTCACTAATCTCTAAATAAGTTCCCACTGGGCACAGATGTCAATGTAACATCTATTCCATTCCACGTCATTTCATTGATTCAACCAGTGTGTGCCCAGTGGATAGGTACCACTGCTTGCAATGTCGGTATGTGTAGGTACGAGTTATTTTATTCCTAGACTGACACATTACATTTCAAAGTTGCTCAAATACGGATTTTACACGTTTCCTACAATCTGGGAACATTCACAGAACCAATGTTGGTTTGCTGGGAAAACACTGTCCTCAGTTTACTGTTCAAAAACAAGTAAACAAGTAAACGTCAAAGTTCAACTACCATTCTGGCATCTTCCTCAAAAACAGTTGAAGTAAGCAATCACCTGTGCAATTCAGGGCAGTATACACCTGCTTCATTGTTCTTACACACACACACACACACACCGTGTTCACTGTAAACTAGTGTCACTTTAAGACTTGACTGCTGCTGGATTATAGTAAACTGTTGATATTCTGTTGATATTCTGTCAACATTCTGTTGATATTCTGTCAACATTCTGTTGATATTATGTTGATTTTCTGTCAACATTCTGTTGATATTCTGTTGATATTCTGTCAACATTCTGTTGATATTCTGTTGATATTCTGTCAACATTCTGTTAATATTATGTTGATTTTCTGTCAACATTCTGTTGATATTCTGTTGATATTCTGTCAACATTCTGTTGATATTCTGTTGATATTCTGTCAACATTCTGTTGATATTCTGATTTTTGATTTTCTGTCAACATTCTGTTTATTCTGTTGATATTCTGTATGTTGATATTCTGTTGATATTCTGTTGATTTTCTGTCAATTCATTCTGTTGATATTCTGTCAACATTCTGTTGATATTCTGTTGATTTTCTGTCAACATTCTGTTAATATTATTTTGATTATCTGCCAACATTCTGTTGATATTCTGTCAACATTCTGTTGATATTCTGTTGATGATCTGTCAACATTCTGTTGATATTCTGTTGATTTTCTGTCAACATTCTGTTAATATTATTTTGATTTTCTGCCAACATTCTGTTGATATTCTGTCAACATTCTGTTGATATTCTGTTGATGTTCTGTCAACATTCTGTTGATATTCTGTTGATTTTCTGTCAACATCCAGTTGATATTCTGTTGATTTTCTGTCAACATTCTGTTGATATTCTGTTGATATTATGTTGATATTCTGTCAACATCCAGTTGATATTCTGTTTATTTTCTGTTGATTTTCTGTCAACATTCTGTTAATATTCTGTTGATATTCTGTTGATATTCTGCTGATGACACAATCATTATTGAATGATTCATATATTAGTTGAATTTGTGTTTCAGTACTGTAGCACTTCCCAACCACCAGTACAGGTGATCATTGCTGTAGGCAATGTGAAATAAATTATTATTGTAACTGTGGATTATATGAGGTCAGGATTGACCAGCAGTCCTGGTTACCATTCAAGACGCTCTCAAAACACAATGAATAGCAGAGTGTGGAGGAAAAAAAAGTGAAGCGAGACAATGCTTTGCAGAAATTGCAGAATTTGCATAGATTTCCTTTAGGAGTTTTAGATAAATGTCTCCTTCACCTCTAACCTTCATGCTCCCCTGCACAACCTCCACACATCTCCATATCTCCACCTTCCTCCACAACCTCTGTGACATCTCCACATTCCTCAATACATCCCACACTCATCTCATCTTCAACCTGGCCATCTGACCTCACTTTAAAACAAGCATTTCATTTGGAACAAAGTGTTCACTTACTGTTGAGGCTAATGTTGCATTGTGCCTTTTGAAGGCTTCATTACGAGGCTTATCAAGTGACCGATTCCTATTTGATCTTAGCCATTACAATTGTATCAATATATTATTGTTATTCATTTATTGATTTAAACCTTTATTTACACAGGTTAGTCTCACTGAGATTACGGGTTAGAACAGAGCCCAGCCATAGGTTTATGTGGACATCTGTTGTGTTTGGTCAAGAAGTTACAATAAACCTGAAGAGCTTGGCAGAGATTTGCACTTAACTACAGTCCAACAGATGCAACCATCCCTCCCTGGAGCCTAATTGAATTGTGCAGGCCCGTTTTTTGGCTATCTACGTCCTCTTCAAATGGCAGGTCATGTGGCCAGGTTGACCTTTTTCAGAGACATCTTAGCAGGGAGTTATGCAGCGGGAAAATGATGAAGGAGGAAGATGAGTGAAGCCACGATGTCCCCTGTGTGTGTGTGTGTGTGTGTGTGTGTGTGTGTGTGTGTGTGTGTGTGTGTGTGTGTGTGTGTGTGTGTGTGTGTGTGTGTGTGTGTGTGTGTGGTGGGGGGTTCTGTTTGTGAAAAGGGCACACAGATACATTAACAAACTATGACGTGGAACATATCAGGGGGGATACTGGAGCCATAATCTGGTTATAATAGGGTGTGCGCACACACACACACACACACACACACACACACACACACACACACACACACACACACACACACACACACACACACACACACACACACACACACACACACACACTACCTTCCCCCCACCCGATGGGTTGAGTTTATTTATAAAAGCGCTAGGGGAATTGTTATCTTATCTTGGACATTTGTCAGCTGTGTGACAAGAGGTATTTGAAAACACAACAAGGCTTAGTGTCAACAACTGCTGGTTCGACTGTGAAATGTGACGCTGGGAGGAAGAAAGAAAGAAAAAAATAAGTGTTTAGAATTGTACAGAAGTCTTCAAAACCATTTGAGAATACTCCAGTGAAAGGAGAAAGGAAGCAGCCGTTGTGTGAATACACTGATCATCTTGGTTTAAAACCCCTCATTGCTGACTTAAGGTCCATTCATGTCTTGTGATGCTGTGTGATCATTGACAGATAGTAGTGTTGGAAGACGCGCCAGCCGTTCTGAAATACGTCTGGCGGTTTGGTTTGTTTTGTCATGCTGTGTCTATGTGCTTATTCTGTCACCTGCACTTAGTCTCTCTCACTCACATACTATAATTAACCACATCTATCTTAACACCCCCCCTCCTTCTCTCCCTCACTATCCCTTTTTCACTCATGCACTCACTAACTCCTGGCATTATAATGACACTCAGTTGCATCAACCACCATCTTAGTCTCTCTCTCATTCAACTACCAACCATCACTTTAGTCTCTCTCTCATTCAACTACCAACCATCATCTTAGTCTCTCTCTCATTCAACTACCAACCATCACCTTAGTCTTTCTCTCATTCAACTACCAACCATCACTTTAGTCTCTCTCTCATTCAACTACCAACCATCATCTTAGTATCTCTCTCATTCAACTACCAACCATTACTTTAGTCTCTCTCATTCAACTACCAACCATCATCTTAGTATCTCTCTCATTCAACTACCAACCATCATCTTAGTCTCTCTCTCATTCAACTACCAACCATCACCTTTAGTCTCTCTCTCATTCAACTACCAACCATCACCTTAGTCTTTCTCTCATTCAACTACCAACCATCAATTTAGTCTCTCTCTCATTCAACTACCAACCATTATCTTAGTCTCTCTCTCATTCAACTACCAACCATAATTTAGTCTCTCTCTCATTCAACTACCAACCATCACCTTAGTCTCTCATTCATTCAACTACCAACCATCATCTTAGTCTCTCTCTCATTCAACTACCAACCATCACCTTAGTCTTTCTCTCATTCAACTACCAACCATCACCTTAGTATCTCTCTCATTCAACTACCAACCATCATCTTAGTCTCTCTCTCATTCAACTACCAACCATCACCTTAGTCTCTCTCTCATTCAACTACCAACCATCACCTTAGTCTCTCTCTCATTCAACTACCAACCATCACCTTAGTCTCTCTCTCATTCAACTACCAACCATCATTTAGTCTCTCTCTCATTCAACTACCAACCATCACCTTAGTCTCTCTCTCATTCAACTACCAACCATCATCTTAGTCTCTCTCTCATTCAACTACCAACCATCATCTTAGTCTCTTTCTCATTCAACTACCAACCATAATCTTAGCATCTCTCTCATTCAACTAGCAACCATCACCTTAGTATCTCTCTCATTCAACTAGCAACCATCACCTTAGTCTCTCTCTCATTCAACTACCAAACATCATCTTAGTCTCTCTCTCTTTCAACTACCAACCATAATCTTAGTCTCTTTCTCATTCAACTACCAACCATCATCTTAGTCTCTCTCTCATTCAACTACCAACCATAATCTTCCATAATCTTAGTCTCTTTCTCATTCAACTACCAACCATAATCTTAGTCTCTTTCTCATTCAACTACCAACCATCACTTTAGTCTCTCTCTCATTCAACTACCAACCATCACCTTAGTCTCTCTCTCATTCAACTACCAACCATCACCTTCGTCTCTCTCTTATTCAACTACCAACCATCACCTTCGTCTCTCTCTCATTCAACTACCAACCATCACCTTCATCTCTCTCTCATTCAACTACCAACCATCACTTTAGTCTCTCTCTCATTCAACTACCAACCATCACTTTAGTCTCTCTCATTCAACTACCAACCATCATCTTAGTCTCTCTCTCATTCAACTACCAACCATCACCTTAGACTCTCTCTCATTCAACTACCAACCATCACTTTAGTCTCTCTCTCATTCAACTACCAACCATCATCTTAGTCTCTCTCTCATTCAACTACCAACCATCATCTTAGCATCTCTCTCATTCAACTACCAACCATCGCCTTAGTCTCTCTCTCATTCAACTACCAACCATCGCCTTAGTCTCTCTCTCATTCAACTACCAACCATCACCTTAGTCTCTCTCTCATTCAACTACCAACCATCACCTTAGTCTTTCTCTCATTCAACTACCAACCATCACCTTAGTATCTCTCTCATTCAACTACCAACCATCGCCTTAGTCTCTCTCTCATTCAACTACCAACCATCACCTTAGTCTCTTTCTCATTCAACTACCATCCATCATCTTAGTCTCTCTCTCATTCAACTACCAACCATCACCTTAGTCTCTCTCTCATTCAACTACCAACCATCATCTTCCTCTCTCTCTTGATCCAACTCCCCTACTTCCTCTCTCTCCATTTTCTCTATAACCCATCCTTCCCCATATCCCAGCAGGCCAGCTCTCTATTGGCGTATATCATAATGTGAAAGCATGACCCTTAGATGACCCTCAGCGTTTAACAGATGACCCTCAGCATTTAACAGATGACCCTCAGCGTTTAGCAGATGACCCTGAGATGACCCTCAGCATTTAACAGATGACCCTCAGCGTTTAGCAGATGACCCTCAGCGTTTAGCAGATGACCCTGAGATGACCCTCAGCATTTAACAGATGACCCTCAGCGTTTAGCAGATGACCCTGAGATGACCCTCAGCGTTTTACAGATGACCCTCAGCGTTTAACAGATGACCCCGAGATGACCCTCAGCATTTAACAGATGACCCTCAGCGTTTAGCAGATGACCCTGAGATGACCCTCAGCTTTTAACAGATGACCCTCAGCGTTTTACAGATGACCCTGACAGTTTAACAGATTACCCATTTATGGTCATGGGAACCCTAAAGACGAAAGAGCCAGCCAGGCAGAACATGTGAGGCTGTCTGACCGCTGACTGACTGCTGACTACTGACTGACTGCTGACTACTGACTACTGACTACTGACTGCTGACTACTGACTGCTGACTGCTGACTGCTGACTACTGACTACTGACTGCTACTGACTACTGACTGCTGACTACTGACTGCTGACTACTGACTGCTGACTACTGACTACTGACTACTGACTACTGACTGACTACTGACTGCTGACTACTGACTACTGACTGCTGACTGCTGACTGCTGACTGCTGACTGACTACTGACTGCTGACTACTGACTACTGACTACTGACTGCTGACTGCTGACTGACTACTGACTGCTGACTACTGACTGCTGACTACTGACTGCTGACTGCTGACTGCTGACTGCTGACTGACTGACTGACTACTGACTGCTGACTGCTGACTGCTGACTACTGACTGACTGACTGCTGCTGACTGCTGACTGCTGACTACTGCTGACTGCTGACTACTGACTACTGACTGACTGACTGACTACTGACTACTGACTGCTGACTGCTGACTGCTGACTGCTGACTACTGACTACTGACTACTGACTACTGACTGCTGACTACTGACTGCTGACTACTGACTGCTGACTGCTGACTACTGACTGCTGACTGCTGACTGCTGACTGCTGACTGCTGACTACTGACTGCTGACTGCTGACTACCGACTGCTCAGCTGAAAGCCATGAGTCTTTAGCCAGCATGCCAGCCATGCCAACCAGGGTTAGGCTCGCCATCATTGGATTAAGTGGGTGCCTTACCGTCAGGGTTTAAATTGGTTTGTTTTAGAAATAGTTGATTTTTAAAGGGTCATTTTCTTCTGTAACTGGAAGTTTTAAGCTTAAACAGAAGTGACTGTACTCGGTTTCTGTCCAGTTTAACTCATACTTTTACTGACTTCAAAACAAAAAAGACCAAGGTTGGGGGATCAGTAACAAAGGGATTCGTGGGAAAGGCTCAATTAGCCAGTTCTAATTATTGTCTTTGGAATGCTGTTGAGTCAGCCTATGGAGACGGTCTTACCACAGAGAGGGGGGAGGGTCTTACCACAGAGAGGAGGGAGGGTCTTACCACAGAGAGGGGGGAGGGTCTTATCAAAGAGAGGGGGAGGGTCTTATCACAGAAAGGGGACGGGTCTTACCACAGAGAGGGGGACGGTCTTTCCACAGAGAGGGGGAGGATCTTATCACAGAGAGGGGGAGGGTCTTATCACAGAGAGGGGGACGGTCTTTCCACAGAGAGGGGGAGGGTCTTACCACAGAGAGGGGGAGGGTCTTATCACAGAGAGGGGGGAGGGTCTTATCACAGAGAGGGGGACGGTCTTTCCACAGAGAGGGGGAGGGTCTTACCACAGAGAGGGGGAGGGTCTTATCACAGAGAGGGGGAGGGTCTTATCACAGAAAGGGGACGGGTCTTACCACAGAGAGGGGGACGGTCTTATCACAGAGAGGGGGAGGATCTTATCACAGAGAGGGGGAGGGTCTTATCACAGAGAGGGTGGACGGTCTTTCCACAGAGAGGGGGGAGGGTCTTACCACAGAGAGGGGGGAGGGTCTTACCACAGAGAGGGGGGAGGGTCTTATCACAGAGAGGGGGAGGGTCTTATCACAGAGAGGAGGAAGTGTATAGGGAGAGGAAATAGCTATTTAGCATACTAAGGCAGCTGTAAATGTAGTCCAAAAACGGACAATCTACTTGACAGTCTGTGAAAATATCCTTCCTGTTGACGTGTTAAAATACCCCTCGCAGCCTGTCTCTGGGTTCAAGATGAACGGCAGTTGATTGACAGGAAATGAAGAAACCTAAAGGCTTAGGACGGGGTTCAGTTTAAATGAGAGGAAGACAAGGAGAACACAACACCTAAAGACAGCTCTTTATTTGCTCTGTCTTCAATCATTAGTTTATACGTTTTCTGGCTTCAATCATTTGTTTAGTAAACAAAAATATATTTTGTTTTAACGTATTCTGGCTTCAGTCACTAGCTTTAACATCGACAGACCTTTGAGAGGCAGTGATCGGTGGTTCAAACCCCTTTCTTGGTTTTAGTGTATTTAACCTCTCAGTTAACCCATGACCCAAACACTAACCTTGCTACGACCTCTGATCTTGAATGGGGAACTTGACCTATTGTTTTCACCCTGACTCATGCAGGATCAACAACAGCCTTAGATGGATTCATCCATTTTGGGTCATTTGACACTTAGAAGGCCTTCAGTTTCTCTTAACCATAAAGACTGACAATAACAGAGAACAGTGACAAAAAAAAAATCTTTCCAATTCACACATGTGTATTAATACACACTTGCGCATTTCTGAAATAGGACAAATGTATGCACACACACACACACAAATCAGACCTCACAATGCCAAGTTTAAACTCCAGGGCCAGATCTCTAACTACCACACCTGAGTCTTCTATCTACGGAACTTGGCTCCGACACAAATAATATTCATCCCACTCACACTCCGAGGTCACGTCTCTCATTTTAAACAGAAACGGGTGGACAAAACAAAGCACATGAACTCGACTCGGAACAGCTATCTGAAGCCATGCATCTCTGACTTGAAGAAAGGACGCATACCATACGTTAGAAATCATCGATTTATGAATATTATAATTGCTTATGAAACACTCAATTGTGACCCAGATATAATTGTAAGAATTTTATGATCAGACAGATAATTTAATAATTATACCAAAAAAATTCTAACTCAGAATAAAAGTCTTTAAGTCTATACAGATGGTTCTTTATTTTTCTGCTCATCAGTAGCTCTTTACAATTGTCACACATTAGTTATTATTAATTCATTAATAACCGTTATAATGGGTGAGAAATGGGTGAGAAATATTTTTCCCTTTCTACAAACTCAAACTGTTTTGTTACTGAAATGGTTTTTACTGTAAGCGTCAATATAATGGTAGCTAATCATGTTATATGTTTTTAGAGTATGTTGACTTTGGCTTCGGTTGTTATTGATTCTGACAACAGCCTTCATTTTGTGTGAAAAGTGTTACTTATGGCCATTGTTTTGGAAATGGTTTGACATCTCCTCAGTTATAGCTACAGTTGGAGTTCATAACTTTGTTCTAGAATCAGGGTGGAAATGGTCAGGGGTGAAAATGGGTGGAAATGGTCAGGGTGGAAATGGTCAGGGTGGAAAAATGTTGGTCAGGGTGAAAATGGTCAGGGTGGAAATGGTTTGACATCTGCTCAGTTAGAGCTACAGTTGGAGTTGATGACTTTGTTCTAGAATCAGGGTGGAAATGGAAATGGTCAGGGTGGAAATGGTTTGACATCTCCTCAATTAGAGCTACAGTTGGAGTTGATGACTTTGTTCTAGTAGTCACAATACAATTTTTAGAGTCTTTAGGTGGCTCTGGGACCCCCAAAAGTTGTCTTTGGCCATCACAGTTGAGGTGATGACTTCATTCACAGGCAATGGCATCATAGAGGGCTGATTAGAGGTGCATTCCTCCCGCGGGACACACAGCAACGGTGGCCTTAATAGGATCTGATGTTTTTGGCCCCGGTGCGCACCGAGCTTTGCTAACTGTTGCCAGGTAACGGCACTGTGTGCACTTTGTGAAGTTCTCAGCTGGCTGGTGGTGGGTCTGCTGTTTTTGATTGAAGTACGCTCAGCGGGTTGGTGTGCATGAGAGCACCATAAATGGTCAATGATTCCAAGCCTGAAACAGGGCACCTCAGCACTATGGGAATGCAGGTGGAAAACGCACAGTGACTCAGGAGAATGTTCTAAAACATGGCTTAAATCAATTAAATGCCCATTGCAGTCAAAATTCAGTTTTTTTTTGTATCATGTTGTACAGCAGCTGATAATACGACCACTATATACATGTGAAAAAAAAGAAACAGTTTTATTATAGGGTAACCTAGTGGTTAGAGTGTTGGACTAGTAACCACAAGGTTGCAAGTTCAAACCCCCAAGCTGACAAGTTAAAAATCTGTTGTTCTGCCCCTGAACAGGCTGTTAACCTGCTGTTTGTAGGCCATCATTGAAAAGTAGAATTTTTTTCTTAACTGACTTGCCTCATTAAATAAATGTAAAATTAAAACAAATTTTGCGGGTTAAAAATACAATCTACATAGGACCTTCTAATCAGCCTGTTTGCATTGGCGGGAGTTTGGCTTTGCCTGGTGACATCACTAGATGGTAAATTGGTTAATAGACTAATAACAAAGAGAGTTCCAAACCTCTCTGCCTAAAACAGCTACTATTCACTTTTCCCTTCCCTCACTCAGACCACTCAAAGACAGTCCTAGCAACATTTTGCTTGAGAAATAGTGTTTTACTAAACATTTACAGTAGGGTACTTACTTGCTACCCAGAAATGATTTGATATTGCTATAAAAACAAAAAAACACTGCATATGTCCTGCATGTCATATAGTTTCATCATATTTAATTTTATTCTCCAGAACCACTGAGTCTGGTTGAGTGCAGCTATAGGCTTCTCATCAGTTTACTGCATAGTAAAAGTGTAATATCTCACCTCACTGGAAACAGTAGGACACCTGTCTACACCCATGTCTTTTCATAGTAGTCTGGGAGAAAAAAATAATATATATATAACTAATCGATAGCAGATGTATGTGGAGAACTGTTAACACATTTGACCATCATCTGACATCTCACAGTACACGCACCACAAAACCACACGCATTCCAGCATATATCATGTAACACAATAACTAACGTCATACTAATAACTCAGTGCAGTAGAGCATGGTCCAACTCAGTTAGGAATGTCCAATTGTTCTGTCTGTATAGTGGACTCAATGTTGGGAGTCCTCGTCTTGACACGTCCAGAGTGTTTCAGTAGCCTTATAATAGACTAGTTAGGGATTAAGGCCACAGCAGGACAGTTCAGTAACCTAGTAATGGAGTTGTTAGGGTTTAAACCAACGGTAGGACAGTTCAGTAACCTAGTAATGGTGTTGTTAGTGTTTAAACCCAGAGCAGGACAGTTCAATAACCTAGTAATGGAGTTGCTAGGGTTTAAACAGTTCAGTAACCAGGGTTTAAACCCAGCAGGACAGTTCAGTAACCTAGTAGTTGTTAGGGTTTAAACCCACAGCAGGACAGTTCAGTAACCTAGTAATGGAGTTGTTAGGGTTTAAACCCACAGCAGGACAGTTCAGTAACCTAGTAATGGAGTTGTTAGGGTTTAAACCCACATCAGGACAGTTCAGTAACCTAGTAATGGAGTTGTTAGGGTTTAAACCCACAGCAGGACAGTTCAGTAACCTAGTAATGGAGTTGTTAGGGTTTAAACCCACAGCAGGACAGTTCAGTAACCTAGTAATGGAGTTGTTAGGGTTTAAACCCACAGCAGGACAGTTCAGTAACCTAGTAATGGAGTTGTTAGGGTTTAAACCCACAGTAGGACAGTTCAATAACCTAGTAATGGAGTTGCTAGGGTTTAAACCCACAGCAGGACAGTTCAGTAACCTAGTAATGGAGTTGTTAGGGTTTAAACCCACAGCAGGACAGTTTCAAGTAATGGAGTTGTTAGGGTTTAACAGTTCAGTAGTAATGGAGTTGTTAGGGTTTAAACCCACAGCAGGACAGTTCAGTGACCTAGTAAGTTGTTAGGGTTTAAACCCACAGCAGGACAGTTCAATAACCTAGTAATGGAGTTGCTAGGGTTTAAACCCACAGCAGGACAGTTCAGTAACCTAGTAATGGAGTTGTTAGGGTTTAAACCCACAGCAGGACAGTTCAGTAACCTAGTAATGGAGTTGTTAGGGTTTAAACCCACAGCAGGACAGTTCAGTAACCTAGTAATGGAGTTGTTAGGGTTTAAACCCACAGCAGGACAGTTCAGTAACCTAGTAATGGAGTTGTTAGGGTTTAAACCCACAGCAGGACAGTTTAACCAGGGTTTAAACCCACAGCAGGACAGTTCATAACCTCAGGGCAGTTCAGTAACCTAGTAATGGAGTTGTTAGGTTTAAACCCACAGCAGGACAGTTCAATAACCTAGTAATGGAGTAATGGAGTTCAGTAACCTAATAATGGAGTTGTTATTTAAACCCACAGCAGGACAGTTCAGTAATCTAGTAATGGGGTTGTTAGGATTTAAACCCACAGCAGGACAGTTCAATAACCTAGTAATGGAGTTGTTAGGGTTTAATCGCGACAGTAACCTAGTAAGGGGTTGTTAGGGTTTAAACCCACAGCAGGACAGTTCAATAACCTAGTAATGGAGTTGTTAGTGTTTAATCCCACAGCAGGACAGTTCAATAACCTAATAATGGAGTTGTTAGGATTTAAACCCACAACAGGACAGTTCAGTAATCTAGTAAGGGGGTTGTTAGGGTTTAAACCCACAGCAGGACAGTTCAATAACCTAGTAATGGAGTTGTTAGGGTTTAATCCCACAACGCGACAGTTCAATAACCTAGTAAGGGGGTTGTTAGGGTTTAAACCCACAGCAGGACAGTTCAATAACCTAGTAATGGAGTTGTTAGGGTTTAATCCCACAGCAGGACAGTTCAATAACCTAGTAATGGAGTTGTTAGGGTTTAAACCCACAGCAGGACAGTTCAGTAACCTAGTAATGGAGTTGTTAGGGTTTAAACCCACAGCACGACAGTTCAGTAATCTAGTAAGGGGGTTGTTAGGGTTTAAACCCACAGCAGGACAGTTCAATAACCTAGTAATGGAGTTGTTAGTGTTTAATCCCACAGCGGGACAGTTCAATAACCTAATAATGGAGTTGTTAGGATTTAAACCCACAGCAGGACAGTTCAGTAATCTAGTAAGGGGGTTGTTAGGGTTTAAACCCACAGCAGGACAGTTCAATAACCTAGTAATGGAGTTGTTATGGTTTAATCCCACAGCGGACAGTTCAATAACCTAGTAAGGGGGTTGTTAGGGTTTAAACCCACAGCAGGACAGTTCAATAACCTAGTAATGGAGTTGTTAGGGTTTAATCCCACAGCAGGACAGTTCAGTAACCTAATAATGGAGTTGTTAGGGTTTAAACAGCGTGACAGTTCAATAACCTAGTAAGGGGGTTGTTAGGGTTTAAACCCACAGCAGGACAGTTCGATAACCTAGTAATGGGGTTGTAAGGGTTTAAACCCACAGCAGGACAGTTCAGTAACCTAGTAAGGGGGTTGTTAGGGTTTAATAGGGTCAGTTCAGTAACCTAATAATGGAGTTAAGGGTTTAAACCAACAGCAGGACAATTCAGTAACCTTGTAATGGAGTTGTTAGGGGGTTTAAACCCACAGCAGGACAGTTCAGTAACCTAGTAATGGGGTTGTTAGGGTTTAATCCCACAGCAGGACAGTTCAGTAACCTAGTAATGGAGTTGTTAGGGTTTAAAGCAGGACAGTTCAGTAACCAGTAACAGTTCTTGTAATGGAGTTGTTAGGGTTTAAACCCACAGCAGGACAGTTCAGTAACCTAGTAATGGAGTTGTTAGGGTTTAAAACCCAGTTCAGTAACCAGGACAGTTCAGGGTTTAACATTAGGACAGTTCAGTAAATGGAGTTGTTAGGGTTTAAACCACATCAGCAGGACAGTTCAGTAACCTAGTAATGGAGTTGTTAGGGTTTTAAACCCACAGCAGGACAGTTCAGACAATTCAGTAACCTAGTTTAATGGAGTTGTTAGGGTTTAAACCCACAGCAGGACAGTTCAGTAACCTAGTAATGGAGTTGTTAGGGTTTAAACCCACAGCAGGACAGTTCAGTAACCTTTCTCATTTCATTAGAATGAACACATGATAAAAGACCATAAATTGTCACCCCGAAACAGTTAGAT
>NC_088238.1:60512785-60522785 GCF_036934945.1 Oncorhynchus masou masou | reverse complement strand
AGACATGGCTCAGTAACATCAGCAGGCTGTTTCAGTGTAGTTGACATGGCTCAGTCCTCAGCAGGCTGTTTAATGTAGTTTATACATGGCTCAGTTGCAGACTGTTTCAGTGTATATAACATGGCTCAGTACTGTCATGTTTTAGACATCTCAGTCAAATCAGCAGGCTGTTTCAGTGAAGACTTTAACATCAAATATAGTCTATGCTGTTAGTTTACTGTCATAGTTTAACACTATCAGTCCATCAAGCAGACTGTCTTCAGTGTCAGTTGAAGACACGGCTCAGTCCATCAAATGCTGTTTCAGTGTAGTTTAGACAGGCTAGTCCATAACATCAAATAGTGTAGTTTAGACATGCTCATGTTCAGCAGACTGTTTCAGTGTAGTTCAAATATAGTCCCTCAGCAGACTGTTTCAGTGTAGTTTAGACATGGCTCAGTCCATCAGCAGACTGTTTCAGTGTAGTTTAGACAGACTAGTCCCTCAGCATACTGTTTCAGTGTCATGTTGAAGACATGGCTAACAGTCAGCATGCTGTTTCAGTGTAGTTTAGACAGACTAGTCATCAACATGCTGTTTAGTGTAGTTTAGACATGGCTCAGTCCCTCAGCAGACTGTTTCAGTGTAGTTCAAATAGAGTCCCTCAGCATACTGTTTCAGTGTAGTGAAGACATGGCTCAGTCCATCAAGCAGACTGTTTAGTGTCAGTTTAGACATGGCTCAGTCATCAACATCAAATATAGTTTAGACACTGTCATGTTGACAGACTATCATAATATATAATATAGTTTAGACATGGCTCAGTCTATACTGTTTCAGTGTTGAAGACTGGCTCAGTCCCTCAACAGGCTGTTTCAGTGTCAGTTTAGACATGGCTCAGTCCCTCAGCAGGCTGTTTCAGTGTAGTTTAGACATGGCTCAGTCCCTCAGCAGGCTGTTTCAGTGTCAGTTTAGACATGGACTCAGTCCTCAGCAGACTGTTTCAGTGTAGTCTAGACATGGTCAGTTCAGCAGACTGTTTCAGTGTAGTTTAGACATGGCTAGTCTATACTGTCTGTTGAAGACTATTTAACATGAAATATAGTCTATACTGTTTCAGTGTAGTGAAGACTATCATAGTATAGCATACTGTTTCAGTGTCATGTTAGAAGGCTAGTCATAACATCAAATATAGTCTATACTGTCATGTTGCAGACTGTTTCAGTGTAATTTATAATATAGTCCCTCAGCATACTGTCAGTGTAGTTTAGACATCATAACATCAAAGACAGCTCAGTCTATACTGTCATGTTTGAAGACTAGTCCTAACTGTTTCAAGTGTAGTTTAGACATGGCTCAGTCCCTCAGCAGACTATCATGTAGTTTAATATAGTCTATACTGTTTCATGTTGAAGACTATCAGTCCATCAAATATAGTCTATCAGCACTGTCATGTTAGACATGACTCAGTCCATCAGCATGCTGTTTAATATAGTTTAGACTGGCTCAGTTCAGCAAGACTGTTTCAGTGTATTTAATATGGCTCAGTCCCTCAGCAGACTGTTTCAGTGTCATTTGAAGACTGGCTCAGTCCATCAAATAGACTGTTTCACTGTCCTGTTGACATGGCTCAGTCCCTCAACAGACTGTTTCAAATGTAGTTTAGACATGGTCAGTTGCAGACTGTTTCAGTAACATCAACATGGCTCAGTCCCTATACTGTCTGTTTGTGTATTTAACATCAAATCAGTCTATACTGTTTCAGTGTTGAAGACATGGCTCAGTCCATCAAACAGACTGTTTCAGTGTCAGTTTAGACATGGCTCAGTCCCTCAACATACTGTTTCAGTGTCAGTTTAGACATGGCTCAGTCCATCAAAGGCTGTTTCAGTGTCAGTTTAGACATGGCTCAGTCCATCAAATATGTTTAGTGTCATGTTGAAGACTATCATAACATCATCAATATAGTCTATACTGTCAGTTGCAGACTTTCAGTGTAGTTTAGACATGGCTCAGTCCCTCAGCATGCTGTTTCAGTGTAGTTTAGACATGGCTCAGTCCCTCAAGCAGGCTGTTTCAGTGTAGTTTAGACATGGCTCAGTCCTCAGCAGGCTGAAGTGTAGTTTAGACATGGCTCAGTTGCAGACTGTTTCAGTGTAGTTCAAATAGAGTCTATACTGTCATAGTTTGAATGACTATCATAACATGCTGTTTCAGTGTAGTTTAGACACGGCTCAGTCCCTCAGCAGACTGTATCAGTGTAGTATCAAATAGAGTCTATACTGTCATGTTTAGACATGGCTAACAGTCCCTCAGCAGGCTGTTTCAGTGTAGTTTAGACATGGCTCAGTAACCTCAACAGGCTGTTTCAGTGTAGTTTTGACATGGCTCAGTCCTCAGCAACTGTTTCAGTGTAGTTTAGACATGTTCAGCATGCTGTTTATAGTTTAGACATGGCTCAGTCTCAGCAGTCTTTGTTTTAGTGTTTTAGACATTGCTAAAAGTCCCTCAAAACAGGCTGTTTCAGTAAAGTTTAGATCATTTTGGCTCAGTCCCTCAGCAGACTGTTTCAGTGTAGTTTAGACATGGCTCAGTCCCTCAGCATGCTGTTTCAGTGTAGTTTAGACATGGCTCAGTCCCTCAGCAGACTGTTTCAGTGTAGTTTAGACATGGCTCAGTCCCTCAGCAGGCTGTTTCAGTGTAGTTTAGACATGGCTCAGTCCCTCAGCAGGCTGTTTCAGTGTAGTTTAGACACGGCTCAGTCCCTCAGCATGCTGTTTCAGTGTAGTTTAGACATGGCTCAGTCCCTCAACAGACTGTTTCAGTGTAGTTTAGACATGGCTCAGTCCCTCAACAGGCTGTTTCAGTGTAGTTTAGACATGGCTCAGTCCCTCAGCAGACTGTTTCAGTGTAGTTTAGACATGGCTCAGTCCCTCAGCAGACTGTTTCAGTGTAGTTTAGACATGGCTCAGTCCCTCAGCAGGCTGTTTCAGTGTAGTTTAGACATGGCTCAGTCCCTCAGCAGGCTGTTTCAGTGTAGTTTAGACATGGCTCAGTCCCTCAGCAGGCTGTTTCAGTGTAGTTTAGACATGGCTCAGTCCCTCAGCAGACTGTTTCAGTGTAGTTTAGACATGGCTCAGTCCCTCAGCATGCTGTTTCAGTGTAGTTTAGACACGGCTCAGTCCCTCAGCAGGCTGTTTCAGTGTAGTTTAGACATGGCTCAGTCCCTCAGCATGCTGTTTCAGTGTAGTTTAGACATGGCTCAGTCCCTCAGCAGGCTGTTTCAGTGTAGTTTAGACATGGCTCAGTCCCTCAACAGGCTGTTTCAGTGTAGTTTAGACATGGCTCAGTCCCTCAGCAGACTGTTTCAGTGTAGTTTAGACATGGCTCAGTCCCTCAGCATGCTGTTTCAGTGTAGTTTAGACATGGCTCAGTCCCTCAGCAGACTGTTTCAGTGTAGTTTAGACATGGCTCAGTCCCTCAGCAGGCTGTTTCAGTGTAGTTTAGACATGGCTCAGTCCCTCAGCAGACTGTTTCAGTGTAGTTTAGACATGGCTCAGTCCCTCAGCAGGCTGTTTCAGTGTAGTTTAGACATGGCTCAGTCCCTCAGCAGACTGTTTCAGTGTAGTTTAGACATGGCTCAGTCCCTCAGCAGGCTGTTTCAGTGTAGTTTAGACATGGCTCAGTCCCTCAGCATGCTGTTTCAGTGTAGTTTAGACACGGCTCAGTCCCTCAGCATGCTGTTTCAGTGTAGTTTAGACATGGCTCAGTCCCTCAACAGACTGTTTCAGTGTAGTTTAGACACGGCTCAGTCCCTCAACAGGCTGTTTCAGTGTAGTTTAGACATGGCTCAGTCCCTCAGCAGACTGTTTCAGTGTAGTTTAGACATGGCTCAGTCCCTCAGCAGACTGTTTCAGTGTAGTTTAGACATGGCTCAGTCCCTCAGCAGACTGTTTCAGTGTAGTTTAGACATGGCTCAGTCCCTCAGCATGCTGTTTCAGTGTAGTTTAGACATGGCTCAGTCCCTCAGCAGACTGTTTCAGTGTAGTTTAGACATGGCTCAGTCCCTCAGCATGCTGTTTCAGTGTAGTTTAGACATGGCTCAGTCCCTCAGCAGGCTGTTTCAGTGTAGTTTAGACATGGCTCAGTCCCTCAACAGGCTGTTTCAGTGTAGTTTAGACATGGCTCAGTCCCTCAGCAGGCTGTTTCAGTGTAGTTTAGACATGGCTCAGTCCCTCAGCAGACTGTTTCAGTGTAGTTTAGACACGGCTCAGTCCCTCAGCAGGCTGTTTCAGTGTAGTTTAGACATGGCTCAGTCCCTCAGCAGACTGTTTCAGTGTAGTTTAGACATGGCTCAGTCCCTCAGCAGGCTGTTTCAGTGTAGTTTAGACATGGCTCAGTCCCTCAGCATGCTGTTTCAGTGTAGTTTAGACATGGCTCAGTCCCTCAGCAGGCTGTTTCAGTGTAGTTTAGACACGGCTCAGTCCCTCAGCATGCTGTTTCAGTGTAGTTTAGACATGGCTCAGTCCCTCAACAGGCTGTTTCAGTGTAGGTTAGACATGGCTCAGTCCCTCAGCATGCTGTTTCAGTGTAGTTTAGACATGGCTCAGTCCCTCAGCAGGCTGTTTCAGTGTAGTTTAGACATGGCTCAGTCCCTCAGCAGGCTGTTTCAGTGTAGTTTAGACATGGCTCAGTCCCTCAGCAGGCTGTTTCAGTGTAGTTTAGACATGGCTCAGTCCCTCAGCAGGCTGTTTCAGTGTAGTTTAGACATGGCTCAGTCCCTCAGCAGGCTGTTTCAGTGTAGTTTAGACACGGCTCAGTCCCTCAGCATGCTGTTTCAGTGTAGTTTAGACATGGCTCAGTCCCTCAACAGGCTGTTTCAGTGTAGTTTAGACATGGCTCAGTCCCTCAGCATGCTGTTTCAGTGTAGTTTAGACATGGCTCAGTCCCTCAGCAGGCTGTTTCAGTGTAGTTTAGACATGGCTCAGTCCCTCAGCAGGCTGTTTCAGTGTAGTTTAGACATGGCTCAGTCCCTCAGCAGGCTGTTTCAGTGTAGTTTAGACATGGCTCAGTCCCTCAGCAGGCTGTTTCAGTGTAGTTTAGACACGGCTCAGTCCCTCAGCATGCTGTTTCAGTGTAGTTTAGACATGGCTCAGTCCCTCAACAGGCAGTTTCAGTGTAGGTTAGACATGGCTCAGTCCCTCAGCATGCTGTTTCAGTGTAGTTTAGACACGGCTCAGTCCCTCAGCAGGCTGTTTCAGTGTAGTTTAGACATGGCTCAGTCCCTCAGCAGGCTGTTTCAGTGTAGTTTAGACATGGCTCAGTCCCTCAGCAGGCTGTTTCAGTGTAGTTTAGACATGGCTCAGTCCCTCAGCAGACTGTTTCAGTGTAGTTTAGACATGGCTCAGTCCCTCAGCATGCTGTTTCAGTGTAGTTTAGACACGGCTCAGTCCCTCAGCAGACTGTTTCAGTGTAGTTTAGACATGGCTCAGTCCCTCAGCATGCTGTTTCAGTGTAGTTTAGACATGGCTCAGTCCCTCAGCAGGCTGTTTCAGTGTAGTTTAGACATGGCTCAGTCCCTCAGCATGCTGTTTCAGTGTAGTTTAGACATGGCTCAGTCCCTCAGCAGACTGTTTCAGTGTAGTTTAGACACGGCTCAGTCCCTCAGCATGCTGTTTCAGTGTAGTTAAAAAATAATAATAATAAAATAGCACATCACAGCACTATGGAACTGACCTAAATACCTGTAGCATCGCCATCCTGTGCACATCTGGTGTTTGGGTTAAAGTTTGAGATAAGATGTGCCCTTGGCATTAGGGTATCAGGGGCCTGCTGGGAGAAAGCAATTACAAGCAAAGCCTCAGTAGAGTAAGGACGTACCTCTCCTTATGTTAGGATAGTTTTATTGAAGTGTATGAAAGTGTATTCTTATTTTGTGTGTGTCTGGTGGATGCTGGTGGGTGTGAGTGTAGTGTGGGGAATTACATTAGAAATGCAAAATAAGTTTATGAGAACTGAAGGAACCTCCATAAGGGAACTGGAGGAAACTTTACCAAGAGGATGTTTTTTACATGAATAAGTCCAAAGGCCACGTAATATATCTCAGTTAACCCTTTATGGGTGGGTAGACTGTAACACTTTACACTGTATCTCAGTTAACCCTTTATGGGTGGGTAGACTGTAACACTTTACACTGTATCTCAGTTAACCCTTTATGGGTGGGTAGACTGTAACACGTTACACTGTATCTCAGTTAACCCTTTATGGGTGGGTAGACTGTAACACAGCAAATGGTTTAGTTCGATTATATGCACTAGACATGGTGGAGGACATGAGGCCCATCTGATGTTAATAATGGGATTTCTAAAAAAGTCCATGTATTTAGCTAAAGTGAAAGATTAAATTGAAACATTAGCTGGAGGACACTCCAACATGGCTGCTGAGGTGAAAGGTTAAATTGAAGCCTTAGTGCGGAGGAAAATCCATCTGTGGCTAATTTATGAGCTGAATGGCACGATTGCTACTGTAGAGTGAAAACTGTGGTTGAAGCCTTCGCTGGAGCAATTGTTGCATTGTTCCGTTGTCGTTGCACTTTTGCATTCAGCACAATCTATGAAACACATTATTATTATGAACAGTGCTGACATCAAACGGAAGAACCAAAGACACAGGTGGTTCCTCATGTTGTGAGATCCTCGCCAGTTACAGAAGAACTCCGATAGCTATGAAGTGCTTTGAATGGCTGGTCATGGCTCACATCAACACCATCATTCCGGAAACCCCACGCCAATTTGCATACCGCCCAAACAGATCCACAGATGACGCAATCTCAATCGCACTCCACTCTGCCCTTTCCCACCTGGACAAAAGGAACACCTATGTGAGAATACTGTCCATTGATTACAGCTTCATTTTCAACACCACAGTGCCCACAAAGCTCATCACTAAGTTAAGGACCCTGGAACTAAACACCTCCCTCTGCAACTGGATCCTGGACTTCCTGCCGCCCCCAGGTAGTAAGGGTAGGCAACAACACATCTGCCACGCTGATCCTCAACACTGGGGCCCCTCAGGGGTGTGTGCTTAGTCCCCTCCTGCACTCTCTGTTCACCCACGACTGCGTGGCCAAGCACGATTCCAACACCATCATTTAGTTTGCTGATGACACAACAGTGGTAGGCCTGATCACCGACAACAATGAGACAGCCTATAGGGAGGAGGTCAGAGACCTGGCAATGTGGTGTCAGGACAACAACCTCTCCCTCAATGTGAGCAAGACAAAGACTATAGGACTATAGGAAAAGAAGGGCCAAACAGGTCCCATTAACATTGACTGGGCTGAATTGGAGCGGATCGAGATTTTCACATCGCCAACCAACTATCATGGTCTAAACACACCAAGACAGTTGTGAAGTGAGCATGACAACACATTCCCCCCCCCCCCTTAAGAGACTGAAAAGATTTGGCATGGGTCCACAGATCCTCAAAAAGTTCTACAGCTGCACCATCAAGAGCATCCTGACCGGTATTGCAATTGCTCGGCATCTGACCGTAAGGCTCTACAGAGGGTAGTGAGTACTGCCCAGTACATCACTGGGTCCAAGCTTCCTGCCATCCAGGACCTATACAGACCATACTAGGCGGTGTCAGAGAAAGGCCCAAAAAATATTCAAAAGACTCCAGTCACCCAAGTAATAGACTGTTCTCTCTGCTACCGCACGGCAAGAGGTATCGGAGCGCCAAGTCTAGGACCAAAAGGCTCCTTAACAGATTCTACCTCCAAGCCATGAGACTGATGAAAAATTTGATCAAACCCCCCCCCACACACACACACACCCACACCCACTGTGTTTTCACACTGCTGCTCCTCGCTGTTTATTAGCTATGCATAGTCTTTACAAATGACCTCAACTAACCTGTGCCAATGCACATTGACTCAGTACCGGTACCCCCTGTATATAGCCTCGTTATTTTTATGTAATTTCCTTGTGTTACTTTTAGATTTTATTTAATAATAATAATAATAATAATAACTTTAGTTTATTTAGTAATTATTTTTTCTTAACTCTATTTCTGCATTTTTAGTTAAGGGCTTGTAAGTAAGAATTTCACAGTAAGGTCTACATCTGTTGGTTAAGGGCTTGTAAGTAAGAATTTCACAGTAAGGTCTACATCTGTTGGTTAAGGGCTTGTAAGTAAGAATTTCACAGTAAGGTCTACATCTGTTGGTTTTTAATTGATTTGATTTGAACTGGTTTTAGGATCAGGACCTGCAATTGTAACAGGAAGCAACTGTATTTTTTATTTTTTTATGTTTTATTATTTTATTTCACTTTTATTTAACCAGGTAGGCTAGTTGAGAACACGTTCTCATTTACAACTGCGACCTGGCCAAGATAAAGCATAGCAGTGCGACACAAACAACAACACAGAGTTACACGTGGAATAAACAAACCTACAGTCAATAGCACAATATAAAAAAAAGAAACTCTATATACAGTGTGTGCAAATGGCGTGAGGAGGTAAGGCAATAAATAGGCCATAGTAGTGAAGTAATTACAGTTTAGCAAATTAACACGAGTGATAAATGGGCAGATGATGATGATGTGCAAGTAGAGATACTGGTGCGCAAAAGAGCAGAAAGGTAAATAAAAACAATATGGGGATGAGGTAGGTAGATTGGGTGGGCTATTTACAGATGGACTATGTACAGCTGCAGCAATCGGTTGGCTGCTCAGATAGTTAATGTTTAAAGTTTGTGAGGGAAATATAAGTCTCCAGCTTCAGCGATTTTTGCAATTAGTTCCAGTCATTGGCTGCAGAGAACTGGAAGGAAAGGCGGCCAAAGGAAGTGTTGGCTTTGGGGATGACCAGTGAGATATTCCCTGCTGTTTAAAGTTAGCGAGGGAAATATAAGTCTCCAGCTCTGGCGATGTAACAAAATGGATGACTGCAGTGTAGCCGTTATCATGAGCATGAGAATATAAAAGTCTGTATTCTTATTTTACATTTATGTACTTCTTTGCCTGCCTATTATGTCATGCCGTTTGGCTCTCAGATAGCGTGCTTGCAGACACTCTTGTGGGATGTTCAAAGGGGAAAGGAGATGGAAAGAAATTTGTGGGGCCATCTCTGTGTAAGGCTCTGTCTCAAATGGCACCTTATTCCCTATATAGTGCACTACTTTAGATCAGAGCCCTATGGAACACTATTCCCTATATAGTGCACTACTTTCGACCAGAGCCCTATGGAACACTATTCCCTATATAGTGCACTACTTTCGACCAGAGCCCTATGGAACACTAGCGAAGGTTTTGACAATTCTATATTATATTTTACCTTTGTTTAACTAGACAAGGCATTTCAGAACAAATTCATATTTCCAACGAGGGCCTAGGAACAGTAATGAGTCTCTGCCGGTATCTTTTCCCTCTCTGAAGTGGCTGAAAATGAGCTTGTCTGGTGTGTGTCCACTTGGAGAGCTAGGCAGTTTAGCTTACGTCAATGTACTTAATGCCAAATGACACTTAATGTCCCATAAAGAGATAACACATTCATTAAAACGGGGTAATGGTCGTCGAGATTCCTCATGGACGGGATCGGCAAACGGAAAGCTGTCTTTGCTTTTCAGTAGAAGTGAATGCTACGTCATATTCATTTCCTCTTCAAGTTGTCAGTATTTTGAGGACTTATGTGTTTGCCTTATGCCAGATGTCATAGGATGCTTCTGTAGTTGTCATACAGTGTAACGGACTCAAGGCGTTGTTTTGAATGCCTCTCCCATGTTATGTGTTCATTGCACTGTGAGTTGATCCTTCCTGACTAATGGTAATGACAGTGCTAATGAAAATCAATCATTCCTGCAGAGAACACAGCCGTCTCCATATATAGCAAGCCGTCTCGCTCTCTCTTTCTTTCTTTCTCTCTCCCCCCGCTCTCTGTCTCTCTCTCTTTCTCTCTCTCCCTCTCACTCTGTCTTTCTAGAAAGATTTCTACATCGCCCACTGTGGCTTAGCCTCTT
>NC_088238.1:60430285-60507785 GCF_036934945.1 Oncorhynchus masou masou | reverse complement strand
GGTCTATAGCTACGTATTCAACTGTAGAATCTAGTTGATGATCCCTGGTCTATAGCTACGTATTCAACTGTAGAATCTAGTTGATGATCCCTGGTCTATAGCTACGTATTCAACTGTAGAATCTAGTTGATGATCCCTGGTCTATAGCTAGCTACGTATTCAACTGTAGAATCTAGTTGATGATCCCTGGTCTATAGCTACGTATTCAACTGTAGAATCTAGTTGATGATCCCTGGTCTATAGCTACGTATTCAACTGTAGAATCTAGTTGATGATCCCTGGTCTATAGCTACGTATTCAACTGTAGAATCTAGTTGATGATCCCTGGTCTATAGCTACGTATTCAACTGTAGAATCTAGTTGATGATCCCTGGTCTATAGCTATGTATTCAACTGTAGAATCTAGTTGATGATCCCTGGTCTATAGCTACGTATTCAACTGTAGAATCTAGTTGATGATCCTGGTCTATAGCTACGTATTCAACTGTAGAATCTAGTTGATGATCCCTGGTCTTTAGCTACGTATTCAACTGTAGAATCTAGTTGATGATCCCTGGTCTATGGCTACGTATTCAACTGTAGAATCTAGTTGATGATCCCTGGTCTATAGCTACGTATTCAACTGTAGAATCTAGTTGATGATCCCTGGTCTATAGCTACGTATTCAACTGTAGAATCTAGTTGATGATCCCTGGTCTATAGCTACGTATTCAACTGTAGAATCTAGTTGATGATCCCTGGTCTATAGCTACGTATTCAACTGTAGAATCTAGTTGATGATCCCTGGTCTATGGCTACGTATTCAACTGTAGAATCTAGTTGATGATCCCTGGTCTATAGCTACGTATTCAACTGTAGCATCTAGTTGATGATTCCTGGTCTATAGCTACGTATTCAACTGTAGAATCTAGTTGATGATCCCTGGTCTATAGCTACGTATTCAACTGTAGAATCTAGTTGATGATCCCTGGTCTATAGCTACGTATTCAACTGTAGAATCTAGTTATGATTGATGATTCCTGTAGAATCTAGTTGATGATCCCTGGTCTATAGCTACGTATTCAACTGTAGAATCTAGTTGATGATCCCTGGTTTATAGCTACGTATTCAATTTTAGAATCTAGTTGATGATCCCTGGTCTATAGCTACGTATTCAACTGTAGAATCTAGTTGATGATCCCTGGTCTATAGCTACGTATTCAACTGTAGAATCTAGTTGATGATCCCTGGTCTATGGCTTCATATGAAACTGTAGTAAAAGAAGAAGAGGTACTCTATATATGTACTCTCTGCCTTCACATCAAAACATATAAACCTGTTGTAGGTGTCGAGAAAACTGATGGGTGAAAATAACAATTTCAAGTCAGAGAATCAACTCTCCTCTGAACCTTTTCATTCTGAGTTCAAATTAAAGCAGTCCTCATTATGCCTGTATAGCTTATTATACCCTCTGTAGCTTCAATTGGCAGAGGCTCAGAGAACGGTGAGCCAAGGCAATCCTAGTTAATTCCTCCCTTCATGAGAACCGCGATCTCTCGCTTCTTTCAGCACGGCTCTCTGCATGCCTGCTGGGACGGACCTAGAATCGACCCTAGGTGCGCACCGCAGAACTCACTCCACGGGCTTCTCTCTTCATTGATCCGATTCGCTGTGTTTTTCTTTCCATCTCCGACACACAAAGAAACTCTCATATCGGTTTTGATGTAAGGGTAGATAGCCACCGGTTAATGCTGTGTTGTACTGTTGATTCACAACCCACAGCAAACAAACAGTGCCTTTGTTTCTGACGAAGAGGACCCCTGTTCATCCTGCATTCCATATTTGTAGCGTCGGTCTCGGGTAGGGTTGGAACATTTTACAGCCCTAGTCTTGGGGCTAAAAGTAATGGAGAAGGAAAAATGTTTTGGTAGAAAAAGGAGGTTTTTTAATAATTGATGACAGAAATCAAAGTAACCTAACCTTGAGTCAGTTACTCGCAATGGCTAAAATGTAGCTCCCCTGACTGTATGTTTTGCAGTGGAATCCTAAAAATTTGTAGGGGCTGTCGAAAGATAGCTTTGAGGTGTGGCGATCGCTGTGTGTTATGGTTGGTGGGGGTTTGAGGTCACAGTATCTGGTCAGAGTTCATGAGGGAAAGTGGCGAGGTCAGTCTCGTGGCTTCCCTCTTCTATGCATTCTGCCGCTGACACAAGTGACATGGTATCCCCACCAAGTGACATGGTATCCCCACCAAGTGACATGGTATCCCCACCAAGTGACATGGTATCCCCACCAAGTGACATGGTATCCCCACCAAGTGACATGGTATCCCCACCAAGTGACATGGTTGCCCCACCAAGTGACATGGTATCCCCACCAAGTGACATGGTATCCCCACCAAGTGACATGGTATCCCCACCAAGTGACATGCTATCCCCACCAAGTGACATGGTATCCCCACCAAGTGACATGGTATCCCCACCAAGTGACATGGTATCCCCACCAAGTGACATGGTATCCCCACCAAGTGACATGGTATCCCCACCAAGTGACATGGTATCCCCACCAAGTTTGGGTCACCATGAACCAAACCTTAATGCTTGTGTCACCACATGCAACAGAATGAGAAGGATGTTCTAATCCAAGTTGAATCCCTCAAGACCACGTTCTTCACAATAGCTCTTAGAATATCTCTTACAATAGCTTTTATAATAGCTCTTACAATGATTCTCACAATATGGTTTCAAATGCCAGGGTTTTATATGTGATTTGGTCAGGATATAATTCGCTCGTTGAACACCACAGACAGTATATAATATTATAGAGGATATCTAAGTTACTGGATGGGTGTAACCAATGTCTCTATATTTTAAAGACAACCTAGATTTATAACTCTGTTCCATCTATCGAATAGGCGGCGTGATTACTTCCCAGAAACTAAGTGTATCTTTATCGTCGTGACAACAAAAGACAAACAAAGCTCTATGTTTTTTATTTTATTTATTGTGTATTTCACCCTCTTCCTTTGAACACAGGGTGTCCGCTTGACCCGGAGATCCCCAGACTCTGCGGCTGGAGTTTGCCAAAGCCAACACCAAGATGGCCAAGAACAAGCTGGTGGGCACTCCCAACCCTCCTCCCTCCCAGCAGAGCCCTGGCCCACAGTTTATCAACAGAGACCCATGTGAGTGTTCCTGTCTGTCTGTCAGACCAAGCTGCGGGGCCCTGCACCACTGTTAAGTGGTAATCCCTTTACTTGGGGTGAAAATAGTAGGCCTTAACTGTAGCTATATTATAAACAGAGTGTTATAATTGTACACACAGTGTTGATGTATGGGAGCTATGTACAACCTAGATTGGAGCCATGTTGGAGTTAGGGCTTAGGATCTCAAACTAAACAGCTGTAGAAACGTGTGTAGGTTTTCATTTATCAGTTATAAGACACCCTTGGTCAATGTTTATTCTTTTACGTTTAGAGAGTTGTCCAGTATGGAATGTTACGAAATGACAGTCTTAAAGTTTGTCTCTGGTCAATCAGTATGGTTTTAAATGAGGTTAATCAAGGACTAATATTCGTTCTCAAGCTCTCTCAAACACATTCCCCTTGTTAAATGAATGTTTAATAAACATTCTCTGTGTGCAGTACTAGCCTCGGTCATAATCCTACGCACCTAACCCCTTGACTCTTGAGATTGTGTGGAATTCGCTGATGTAGCTCTGTACTGTTTTACGTTGAGTTAAATATTTTGTCAAGCGTTAAGTTGAACATAGGCCATCTGTGGATTGCGTGGCTGTAGCTAGATTCTTACTTATTGACCAAAACATGTTCTTATCTGAAATCTTTGTGCCGGAGGAGAGAGGGAGTTCACTTGTTGGGTCCTTGTGGAATAGGGAAGGAAACGATGAATGAAGATTACGGCGTTGTCAACCGATCTCCAAAACAGAAATCAATGGCGGACATTTTCTGATAAGGAGTTACACTATCGGTCAAAAGTTGAAGAACACAATGTAGAAAAGAGTAAAAAATTAAGAAAAACTCTTGAATGAGTAGGTGTTCTAAAACTTTTAACCTGTAGTGTATATCTGCCAGTTGATCTGAGAATACACTGAAATGGACAGTTTTTCAAGGCACCTGGAACATGGAAGCCATTGTTATTGTTGTTGATATAGGTACAGCTATTGGTATTCTGTAGATCTATATGATGCTGTCTGGACATGATCTCCCTTTCAAAAGAGGAAGCGGCAGGTAGCCTAGCAGTTAGAGCGCCAGTAACCGAAAGGTTGCAAGATCGAGTCCGTGAGCTGCCAAGGGGAAAACATTTTTTTTCTGCCCCTGAACAGGCAGTTAACCCACTGTTCTTAGGCCGTCATTGTAAATAAGAATTTGTTCTTAACTGACTTGCCTAGCTAAATAAAGGTAAAATAAAAAAATAAAAAATAAAAAAATATATATATATCAACTGTCCCATTAATGACTAGGGTAGATTTTTTTTCTTTTAATCTGAAAGATTTTTAGTAGTGTAAATATCCACCCGCCCTCAACCTGTAGCCTTTTCACTCTGCTCACCTTTAAACAATCTCACCCTGTATCTTTCTTCATCTGTCCCTCTTCTGTCATGTCTTGTTATGTCTGTTCCTGTCCTTTCTCTTCACTCTGTCTCTCTCTGCTGGTCTTTTTAGGTTACCTTCTCTGTCTCTCATTCTTCAGCTGTTCTACATCATCCCCTAACTAGCTCATTCACTCTTTCCCACCTGTTCTCTCTTCCCTCTGATTAGGTCTCTATTTCTCTCTCTGTTCCTGCTACTTTCAGGTCTGATTCTTGTTTGTGTTTTTGATGCCAGAAGCAAGCTGTCGTCTCGTTTGCTTCCACCTTGTCCTATCCTGTCGGAGTCTGCCTGGCAGGTGCATCCTGCACTATACTAACGTTCTTTTGTTCCATTGACAACGTTGGAAGAGGATTTATGCCATTCCTGTTTTTCATTAAAGAACTCTGTTTTCTGTTAAAACCGCTTTTGGGTCTTCACTCAAGTACATAACAGAAGAATCAGACCAAGAATGGACCCAGCGGCTCCGGACCCTTTTCACTCCGCCGTCGAGATCCAGGGAGCGATGCTAGGCAGACACGAGGAGGAATTGTCTGCTGCTCGACATGCCGTTGAGACCCTGGCCGTCCAAGTCTCCGACCTCACAAGACAGGTTCACCAACTCCACCTCGATCCACCGCCCACTTCCAGGGTTTCCGAGTCTCCGGAGCCCAGGATCAACAACCCGCCCTGTTACTCTGGGAGCCCACTGAGTGCCGCTCATTCCTCACTCAGTGTGATGTGGTGTTCTCTCTCCAGCCCAACACTTACTCCAGGAGCGCAGCCCGCATCGCCTACGTCATTTCTCTCCTTACCGGACGGGCGCGTGAGTGGGGCACGGCAATCTGGGAGGCGAGGGCTGAGTGTATTAACCAGTATCAGGACTTTAAGGAGGAGATGATACGGGTTTTTGACCGTTCTGTTTTTGGGGAGGAGGCTTCCAGGGCCCTGTCTTCCCTATGTCAGGGGAATCGATCCATAACGGATTATTCTATTGAGTTTCGCACTCGCGCTGCTCTAGTGACTGGAACGAGCCGGCTTTGCTCGCTCGTTTTCTGGAGGGTCTCCTCGTCGAGGTTAAGGATGAGATCCTCTCCCGGGAGGTTCCTTCCAGTCTGACTCCTTAATAGCTCTCGCTATTCGCATAGAGCGACGGTTTGATCTTCGTCGCCGAGCTCGTGGAAAGGAGCTCGCGTTCTCCGTTGCTCCCCTCTCCACATCACTGCCACCTGCCGCATCACTGCCACCCTCCTCCGCCGGCTCGGATGCTGAGCCTATGCAGCTGGGGGGTATCCGCATCTCGGCCAAGGAGAAGGAACGGAGAATCACCAATCGCCTCTGTCTCTACTGCGGCTCCGCTGGTCATTTTGTCACCTCATGTCCAGTAAAAGCCAGAGCTCATCAGTAAGAGGAGGGCTACTGGTGAGCGCAACTACTCAGGCCTCTCCTTCTGGATCACGCACTACCTTTCCGGTCCATCTCCGCTGGCCCGGTTCATCTGCTTCCTGCAGTGCCTTGATAGACTCTGGGGCGGAGGGCTGTTTTATGGACGAGACCTGGGCTCGGGAACATGACATTCCTCTCAGACAGTTAGGGGAGCCCACGGCCTTGTTCGCTTTAGATGGTAGTTCTCTCCCCAAGATTCAGCGTGAGACGCTGCCTTTAACCCTCACTGTCTCTGGTAATCATAGCGAAACCATTTCTTTTTTAATTTTTCGTTCACCTTTACACCTGTTGTTTTGGGTCATCCCTGGCTAGTGCGCCATAACCCTTCTATTAATTGGTCTAGTAATACTATCCTATCCTGGAATGTTTCTTGTCATGTGACCTGTTTAATGTCTGCTATCCCTCCTGTTTCCTCTGTCTCTTCTTCACAGGAGGAGCCTGGCGATTTGACAGGGGTGCCGGAGGAGTATCACGATCTGCGCACGGTGTTCAGTCGTTCCAAGGCCACTTCTCTCCCTCCACACCGGTCGTATGACTGTAGTATTGATCTCCTTCCGGGAACTACTCCCCCGGGGTAGATTATACTCTCTGTCGGCTCCCGAACGTAAGGCTCTCGAGGATTATTTGTCGGTTTCGCTCGACGCCGGTACCATAGTCTCCTCCTCCTCTCCCGCCGGAGCGGGGTTTTTTTTTGTTCAGAAGAAGGACGGGTCCCTGCGCCCATGCGTGGATTATCGAGGGCTGAATGACATAACAGTTAAGAATCGTTATCCGCTTCCTCTTATGTCTTCAGCCTTCGAGATCCTGCAGGGAGCCAGGTTTTTCACCAAATTGGACCTTCGTAACGCCTACCATCTCGTGCGCATCAGGGAGGGGGACGAGTGGAAGACGGCGTTTAACACTCCGTTAGGGCACTTTGAATACCGGGTTCTTCCTTTCGGCCTCGTTAACGCTCCAGCTGTCTTTCAGGCACTAGTTAACGACGTCCTGAGAGACATGCTGAACATTTTTGTTTTCGTTTACATGGACGATATCCTGATTTTTTCACCGTCTCTCTCGATTCATGTTCAGCACGTGCGACGCGTCCTCCAGCGCCTTTTGGAGAACTGTCTTTATGTGAAGGCTGAGAAGTGCACTTTTCATGCCGCCTCTGTCCCTTTTCTCGGTTCCGTTATTTCCGCTGAGGGCATTAAGATGGATCCCGCTAAGGTCCAGGCTGTCATTGATTGGCCCGTTCCTAAGTCACGCGTCGAGCTGCAGCGCTTTCTGGGCTTCGCTAATTTCTATCGTCGTTTCATCCGTAATTTCGGTCAGGTGGCAGCTCCCCTCACAGCCCTTACTTCTGTTAAGACGTGCTTTAAGTGGTCCGTTTCCGCCCAGGGAGCTTTTGATCTTCTTAAGAATCGTTTTACATCCGCACCTATTCTTGTTACACCTGACATCTCTAGTCAGTTTGTTGTTGAGGTTGACGCGTCAGAGGTGGGCGTGGGAGCCATTCTTTCTCAGCGCTCTCTCTCTGACGGCAAGGTCCATCCTTGCGCGTTTTTCTCTCATCGCTTATCGCCGTCAGAACGTAACTATGATGTTGGTAATCGCGAACTGCTCGCCATCCGCTTAGCCCTAGGCGAATGGCGACAGTGGTTGGAGGGGGCGACTTCCGTTCCTTTGTCGTTTGGACTGACCATAGGAACCTTGAGTACATCCGTTCAGCCAAACGACTTAATGCGCGTCAGGCTCGTTGGGCTCTGTTTTTCGCTCGTTTCGAGTTTGTTATTTCTTATCGTCCGGGCTCAAAAACACCAAGCCTGATGCTTTATCTCGTCTCTTCAGTTCTTCTGAGGTCTCCACCGACCCCGAGGGGATTCTCCCTGAGGGGCGTGTTGTCGGGTTGACTGTCTGGGGAATTGAGAGGCAGGTAAAGCAAGCACTCGCTCACACTCCGTCGCCGCGAGCTTGTCCTAGGAACCTTCTGTTCGTTCCCGTTCCTACTCGTCCGGCCGTTCTTCAGTGGGCCCACTCTGCCAAGTTAGCCGGCCACCCCGGCGTTCGGGGTACGCCGCTTCCATTCGCCAGCGTTTCTGGTGGCCCACTCGGGAACGTGACGCGCGTCGATTTGTCGCCGCTTGTTCGGTCTGCGCGCAGACTAAATCTGGGAACTCTCCTCCTGCCGGCCGTCTCAGACCGCTTCCCATTCCCTCTCGACCGTGGTCTCACATCGCTTTAGATTTTATCACCGGACTGCCTTCATCAGCGGGGAAGACAGTTATTCTTACGGTTGTCGATAGATTCTCTAAGGCGGCTCATTTCATTCCTCTCGATAAGCTCCCTTCTGCTAAGGAGACGGCTCAGATCATTATCGAGAATGTTTTCCGAATTCATGGCCTTCCGTCTGACGTCGTTTCCGACAGAGGCCCGCAGTTCACGTCTCAATTTTGGAGGGAGTTTTGCCGTTTGATTGGGGCTTCCGTCAGTCTCTCGTCCGGCTTTCATCCCCAGTCTAACGGCAAGCCGAACGGGCCAATCAGACTGTTGGTCGCATTTTACGCAGTCTTTCTTTTCGTAACCCTGCGTCTTGGTCAGAACAGCTCCCCTGGGCAGAGTACGCCCACAACTCGCTTCCTCGTCTGCTACCGGTCTATCTCCTTTTCAGAGTAGCCTCGGGTACCAGCCTCCGCTGTTCTCATCTCAGCTCGCCGAGTCCTGCGTCCCTCCGCTCAGGCTTTTGTCCAGCGTTGCGAGCGCACCTGGAAGGGGGTCAGGTCGGCACTTTGCCGTAATAGGGCAGACTGTGAGGGCCGCTAATAAGCGTAGGACCAAGAGTCCTAGATATTGTTGCGGTCAGAGAGTATGGCTCTCCACTCAGAACCTTCCCCTTAAGACAGCTTCTCGCAAGTTGGCCCCGCGGTTCATTGGTCCGTTCCGTATTTCTCAGGTCATTAATCCTGTCGCAGTGCGACTTCTTCTCCCGCGCTATCTTCGTCGCGTTCACCCGGTCTTCCATGTCTCCTGTGTTAAGCCCGTTCTTCGCGCCCGCTCGTCCCTCCCCCCATCCTTGTCGAGGGCGCACCCATCTACAGGGTTCGTAAGATTTTGGACATGCGCCCTCGGGGCCGTGGTCATCAGTACCTAGTGGATTGGGAGGGGTACGGTCCTGAGGAGAGGAGTTGGGTTCCCTCTCGGGACGTGCTGGACCGTTCGCTGATCGATGATTTCCTCCGTTGCCGCCAGGTTTCCTCCTCGAGTGCGCCAGGAGGCGCTCGGTGAGTGGGGGGTACTGTCATGTCTTGTTATGTCTGTTCCTGTCCTTTCTCTTCACTCTGTCTCTCTCTGCTGGTCTTTTTAGGTTACCTTCTCTGTCTCTCATTCTTCAGCTGTTCTACATCTCCCCTAACTAGCTCATTCACTCTTTCCCACCTGTTCTCTCTTCCCCTCTGATTAGGTCTCTATTTTCTCTCTGTTCCTGCTACTTTCAGGGTCTGATTCTTGTTTGTGTTTTTGATGCCAGAAGCAAGCTGTCGTCTCGTTTGCTTCCACCTTGTCCTATCCTGTCGGAGTCTGCCTGGCAGGTGCATCCTGCACTATACTAACGTTCTTTTTGTTCCATTGACAACGTTGGAAGAGGATTTATGCCATTCCTGTTTTTCATTAAAGAACTCTGTTTTCTGTTAAAACCGCTTTTGGGTCTTCACTCAAGTACATAACATCTTCTCCCTTTTACCTCTATTTCAAGTCACGTTCGCTTTGTAATACCTCACTCACTGCATCACAGTAGTCTAAAGTTCCTTCTTCGCCTCATCTCCTCTCTTCCAACCACATTGGTCTAAATATAGAGGATACGCGAAAGCAATATGGAGGAATTTCACAGGGAGACTCCCTTACACCCATCCAGGTCTTTCAGATCAATGCTTCGAAAAGAGAGGAGACCACTTATGACGTGTGTAACTACATGTCACACATCCCTCCACCCTGTCTGTTCCCCCTCATCCACTCCCTCTGTCACTCCTCACTTTTCTCCTCCTTTTCTTGTCTCCACAGATGAGCTCACAGTACCCGCTCTGTACCCTGGCGGCCCAGACATGTGGGCGTCATACCCACTGTACCCTGCGGAGCTGTCGCAAGCCCTCCCTCCTGCTTTCACCTACCCCTCCTCACTTCACACTCAGGTAAAACGAACACCTGAGCCCACACCTACCTAACCTACCACACCTATCTGCCTACCTCCCTACCTTTATTTATCCCGTATTTTACCGGGTCAGTTGACTGAGAACACATTCTCATTTACAGCAATGACCTGGGGAATAGTTACAGGGGAGAGGAGGGAGGATGAATGAGCCAATTGGAAGCTGGGGATGATTAGGGAGCCATGATGGTATGAGGGCCAGATTGTGAATTCAGCCAGGACACTGGGGTTTACATGCCTACTCTTACCATAAGTGCCATGGGATCTTTAGTGACCAACAGAGAGTCAGGACACCCGTTTAACAATCCCATATGTAAGATGGCACCCTACACATGGCAATGTCCCCAATCACTGCCCTGGGGCATTGGGATAAAAAACATTTCCCCTAAAGAAAGAGTTCCACCTACCGGCCCTCCAGCAGCATCTAGTCTTCCATCTAGGGACCAACCAGAACCAACCCTGCTTTGCTTCATAGGCAAGCCTGCAGTGGAATGCTGCTACACACACAACTACCTACCTACAGCCATAACTACCTACCAACCTACCTACCTAGCTAACTACCAAACTACCACCTACCTACAGTTGAAGTCGGAAGATTACATACACTTAGATTGGAGTCATAAAAACTAGTTTTTAAACCACTCCACAAATTTCTTGTTAACAAACTATAGTTTTGGCAAGTCGGTTAGGACATCTACTGTGTGCATGACACAAGTAATTATTCCAACAATTGTTTACAGGCAGATTATTTCACTTGTAATTCACTGTATCAGAATTCCTGTGGATCAGAAGTTCACACACACTAAGTTGACTGTGCCTTTAAACAGCTTGGAAAATTCCAGACAAT
Source organism: Oncorhynchus masou masou (assembly GCF_036934945.1). Taxonomy (NCBI): domain Eukaryota; kingdom Metazoa; phylum Chordata; class Actinopteri; order Salmoniformes; family Salmonidae; genus Oncorhynchus; species Oncorhynchus masou. Next base: position 60,496,749 of record NC_088238.1, on the reverse strand, counting down.
GATGTTATTGCTTTAGATACTTCTGATAGGCTAATTAACATATTTTGAGTCAATTGGAGGTGTACCTGTGGATGTATTTCAAGGCCTACCTTCAAATTCAGTGACTCTTTGCTTGACATCATGGAAAAATATTGTAGACCTCCACAAGTCTGGTTCATCCTTGGGAGCAATTTCCAAGCGCCTGAACGTACCACATTCATCTGTACAAACAATAGTACGTAAGTATAAACACCATGGGACCACGCAGCCGTCAAACCGCTCAGGAAGGAGACGCGTTCTGTCTCCTAGAGATGAATGTACTTTGGTGCGAAAAGTGTAAATCAATCCCAGAACAACAGCAAGGGCCCTTGTGAAGATCTATAAGTATCTATATCCACAGTAAAATGAGTCCTATATCGACATAACCTGAAAGGCCACTCAGCAAGGAAGAAGCCACTGCTCCAAAACTGCCATAAAAAAGCCAGACTACGGTTTGCAACTGCGAATGGGGACAAAGATAGCGCTTTTTGGAGAAATGTCCTCTGGTCTGATGAACAAAAATACAACTGTTTGGCAATAATGACCATCGTTATGTTTGGAGGAAAAGTGGGGAGGCTTGCAAACCAAAGAACACCATCCCAACCGTGAAGCACGGGGGTGGCAGCATCATGTTGTGTTGGTGCGTTGCTGCAGGATGGACTGGTGCACTTCACAAAAGAGATGGCATCATGAGATAGTACAATTACGTGGATATATTGAAGCTACATCTCAAAACATTACTCAGGAAGTTACACCTCAGCAATCACTGCCTCATTGCCTGCATCCACTATGGGTCTGCGGTCAAACGCTCCATAAAACAGTTCTGCGAGCAGGCCTTTCTAATCAACCTGGCCCGGGTACCCTGGAAGGATATTGACCTCATCCCGTCAGTCGTGGATGCCTGGTCGTTCTTTAAAAGTAATTTCCTCACCATCTTAAATAAGCATGCCCCTTAAAAAAAATGTAGAACTAAGAACAGATATAGCCCTTGGTTCACTCCAGACCGTACTGCCCTTGACCAGCACAAAAACATCCTGTGGCGGACTGCAATAGCATCGAATAGTCCCCGTTATATGCAACTGTTCAGGGAAGTCGGGAACCAATACACACAGTCAGTCAGGCAAGCAAAGGCTAGCTTTTTCAAAAGAAATTTGCATCCTGTAGCTCTAACTCCAAAAAGTTTTGGGACACTGTAAAGTCCATGGAGAACAAGAGCACCTCCTCCCAGCTGCCCACTGCACTGATGCCTAGGTTACACGGTCACCACCGATAAATCCATGATAATCAACGATTTCAATAAGCATTTCTCTACAGCTGGCCATGCTTTCCTCCTGGCTACCCCGAACCCCGGCCAACAGCTCCGCACCCTCCGCAGCTACTTGCCCGAGCCTCCCCAGCTTCTCCTTCACCCAAATTCAGATAGCATATGTTCTGAAAGAGCTGCAAAACCTGGACCCGTACAAATCAGCTGGGCTAGACAATCTGGACCCTCTCTTTCAAAAATTATCTGCCGCCATTGTTGCAACCCCTATTACCAGTATGTTCAACCTCTCTTTCGTATTGTCCGAGATCCCTAAAGATTGGAAAGCTGCCACGGTCATCCCCCTCTTCAAAGGGATGACACTCTAGACCCAAATTGTTACAGACCTATATCCATCCTGCCCTGCCTTACTAAAGTCTTCGAAAGCCATGTTAATAAACAGATTACTTACCATTTCAAATCCCACCATACCTTCTCCGCTGTACAATCCGGTTTTCCTATCTGGTCATGAGTGCACCTCAGCCACGCTCAAGGTACTAAGCGATATCATAACCGCCATCGATAAAAGATTGTACTGTGCAGCCATCTTCATCGACCTGGCCAAGGCTTTCGACTCTGTCAATCACTGTATTCTTATCGGCAGACTCAACAGCCTTGGTTTCTCAAATGACTGCCTCGCCGGGTTCACCATCTACTTCGCAGACAGATTTCAATGTGTGAAATCAGAGGGCCTGTTGTCCGGACCTCTGGCTGTCTCTATGGGGGTACCACAGGGTTCAATTCTCGGGCCGACTTTTCTCTGTATATATCAACGATGTCACTCTTGCTGCGGGTGATTCCCTGATCCACCTCTACGCAGACACCACCATTCTGTATACATCTGGCCCTTCTTTGGACACTGTGTTAACTAACCTCCAAACGAGCTTCAATGCCATACAACATTCAATGCCATACAACACGTTTAAGAGCAGCCTTCAACTGCTCTTAGACGCTAGTAAAACCAAATGCATGCTTTCAACCGTTCGCTGCCCGCACCCACCCGACTAGCATCACTACTCTGGACGGTTCTGACCCAGAATACATGGACAACTACAAATACCTAGGTGTCTGGCTAGACTGTAAACTCTCCTTCCAGACTCATATCAAACATCTCCCATCCAAAATCAAATCTGGAATCGGCTTCCTATTCCGTTTTGTTACCACAGCCCCTTATACGACCTGTATGCTCTAGTCGGCTGGCCCTCGCTACATACTCGGCGCCAGACCTGCTGTCTCCAGGGCATCTACAAGTCTTTGCGAGGTAAAGCTCTGCCTTATCTCAGCTCACTGGTCACAGTAACAACGCCTACACGTAGCATGGGCTCCAGCAGGTATATCTCACTGGTCATCACCAAAGCCAATACCTCCTTTGTCCGCCTTTCCTTCCAGTTCTCTGCTGCCATTGACTGGAACGAATTGTAAACATCGCTTAAGCTGGAGACGTATTTTTCCCTCACTAACTTTAAACATCAGCTATCTGAGCAGCTAACCGATCGCTGCAGCTGTACATAGCCCATCTGTAAATAGCCCATCCAATCTACCTACCTCATCCTAATATTGTTTTTTGTTTTTTTACTTTCCTGCTCTTTTGCACACCAGTGTCACTACTGGCACATCATCATCTGCTCATCAAGCACCCCAGTGTTAATCTGCTAAATTGTAATTACTTTGCTACCATGGCCTATTCATTGCCTTACCTCCTCACTCCATTTGCACACACTGTATATAGACTTTCTCTTTTTTTTCTATTGTGTTTTTCACTACACTAGTTTATTCCGTGTGTTGTTGTTTGAGTCGCACTGCTTTGCTTTATCTTGGCCAGGTCGCAGATGTAAATGAAAACTTGTTCTCAACTAAGCTTAACCGCTTTTAAATAAAGGTGAAATAAAATAAATAAAACACACACACATACAGAACATACACTCACTCGCAAAATAGGCCTCTGTGTTATATCACTAAGGGGCGAGAAGTGCATGTATTCATTCGGCTCTGAATCGGGTGATTCTGAATGAGTCGATTCTGGTTTCAAATTAGTTGACTCATGATCTGAATCTCAGCAGGTTGACACTGGTTAACTGATTCGGTTCTTATGACCTGAAGTATGGATTCTGAGTCAACTCTGTTAAAATGTATTTTAGAAGATTGACTGAATATCTTGTGTAAGGAATTTTAAGGGAATTGACTTGAAAAGGAGTGAGTCGACTCTTTTAAAATGAATCTTAGGGTTTTTAACTGAATGTCTGGTGTTCTGAATATGAGCGAGTGGACTCCTTTGAAGTGAATCATGTTGCTGGTGTGCCTTTTGTTCAGATTCGCTGGCTCCCTCCTGCAGATGGAACTCCCCAGGGATGGAAGTCCAGGCAGTTCTGTTGAGGTATGTGTAACTTGACACACACACACACACACACACACACACACACACACACACACACACACACACACACACACACACACACACACACACACACACACACACACACACACACACACACACAGACGTGCATACACACCTACACACACACATATACAGACGTGCGTACACACACACACACACACACACACACACACACACATACACACACACACACAGATGTGCATACGCATACATTACATTACACGCTAGTGTTGTAGTACTCCAGACTGGTCTCGGTCTCAAGTCCGGTCTCCACACCAAATTTTGAGTGTCTTCGTCTTGTCTCTGTTCCGTATACTCGGTCTCGGACAGTGTGGACTCATAATTCCTACCTGAGACCAGCAGAGCATAACACTCATAATTATCAGTTTACAATCAGTCATGCCGGTGTTTGGATGAGGAGGAATGCTGCCTATGACTTCAAGAACACCATCCCCAGCGTCAAACATGGAGGTGGAAAAATTAAAACCGATTCGCCAGGCCAAATGTATACACTCCTTTCTTGATACATTAATAACTGAACAGTTTTTTAAAAACTTTTTTATACATTGTAGAATAATAGTGAAGACATCAAAACTATGAAATAATATATATGGAATCATGTAGTAGCCAAAAAAGTGTTAAACGAATCTAAATATATTTGAGATTTGAGATTCTTCAAATAGCCACCCCTTGCCTTGATGATAGCTTTGTACACTCTTGGCATTCTCTCAACCAGCTTCACCTGGAATGCTTTTTCAACAGTCTTAAAGGAGTTTCCACAAATGCCAAGCCCTTGTTGACTGCTTTTCCTTCACTCTGCGGTCCGACTTATTTCAAGCCATCTCAACCAGCTTCATGAGGTAGTTACCTGGAATGCATTTCAATCAACATGTGTGCCTTCTTAAAAGTTAATTTGTGGAACTTCTTTCCTTCTTAATGCATTTGAGCTAATCAGTTGTGTTGTGACAGGGTAGGGGGGTATATAGAAGATAGCCTTATTTGGTAAAATACCAAATCCATCTTATCATGGAAAGAACAGCTCAAATAAGCAAAGAGAAATGACAGTCCATCATTACTTGAAGACATGAAGGTCAGTCATCATGAAAAATGTCAAAAACTTTGAATGTTTCTTCATGTGCAGTCGCAAAAACCATCAAGCGATATGATGAAACTGGCTCTTATGAGGACCGCCACAGGATTGGAAGACCCAGAGTTACCTCTGTTGCAGAGGATAAGTTCATAAGAGTTGCCAGCCTCAGAAATTGCAGCCCAAGAATTCAAGGCACACTTACCAGCATGTCTACCACAGCATTCTGCGATACGCTATCCCATCTGGTTTGGGCTTAGTGGGACTATCATTTGTTTTTCAATAGGATAATGACCCAACACACCTCCAGGCTGTGTAAGGGCTATTTGACCAAGAAGGAGAGTGATGGAGTGCTGCATCAGATTACCTGGCCTCCACAATCACTCGACCTCAACCCAATTGAGATGGTTTGGCATAAGTCGGGCCGCAGAGTGAAGGAAAAGCAGCCAACAAGTGGTCAGCAGTTGTGGGAACTCCTCCAATACTGTTGGTTGAGAGAATGCCAAGAGTGTGCAAAGCTGTCATCAAGGCAAACGGTGGCTAAATGAAGAATCTCAAATATAAAATCTATTTTGATTTGTTTAACACTTGATTCCATAAGTGTTATTTTATCATTTTGATGTCTTCACTATTATTCTACAACTATTGGTTAGAGCCTGTAAGTAAGAATTTCACTGTTGTATTCGGCGCACGTGACAAATAAACTTTGATTTGTAAAAAAAAAATTGTAAAAATAAAGAAAAACCTTTAAATGAGTAGGTGTTCTTAAAACACCTGAAGTTTTGACCTGAAGTGTAGGTCTTCAAAGTAGTATAGTGGATGTGTATGACTTATCAATTATGTAGTGCAACAGAGAAATCGTGTACAAATTAGCCTACACAATCGCAAAGCAGGTGAAATATGTTCATATGCACGTCATACACATTGCCTAGTTTTTTTTAATTTGACCTTTATTTTACTAGGCAAGTCAGTTAAGAACAATTTCTTATTTTCAATGACGGCCTAGGAACAGTGGGTTAATTGCCTGTTCAGGGGCAGAACGAAAGATTTGTACCTTGTCAGCTCGGGGATTTGATCTTGCAACCTTCTGTTACTTGTCCAATGCTCTAACCACTAGGCTACCCTGCCACCCACCCTGCTGGCATGGAGCAGCTCACAAAATAATGACATCGGTAGCCAGTAGGGTAGGAAATATGTTTCAGTTTATGATATCGACCAGTAAACGCTAACTAAGGCAACAATGGCTATGCAAAACAAGTATTGAAAAGGTTTGGTCCAAAGTCAGTTAGTTAGTTAGTTAGTAGGCTATTTGTGATGCGCAATTCAGTCATCATGCACTGTTTGCATCAGGGGCGTAGGCATGAGTGGGCCGAGGTGGACCCATGCCCACCCACTATAAATCTGAAAATATATATACGAAAACGTAGGATTTTTCCACACATTCTTCCTTCACTGGGCGGGGTGTTTGGGAACTTTTTGGCAAAATTAGGGTATACCCACTTCTCCAGGGACCACTGCATAGGACCGATGGAAACACAGCCGTCACACAGAGCATGATGTTAAACGATAAGCAGTCCACTCACTTTGGCATAATAAGCCCAGTCGGTCTCAAACATAAGAAAACAAAACACACAACCATTACGCTAATCATTTCCCAATCGAAATTGACCATATTGAAACTATTACTTCCCGTTGCAAAAAAACATTTCATGTTAAGCACACAAAGTAACCGGTGACCTGAAGTTTAAATGCACCAATGTTTCACACAAGTTATTTTTCAAAGAGATGGCTAACAACAACAACAAGCTTGCTGCAATAAAAAGAACACAGTTCCATTCACCAGATGATAATCATTTGAAACTTAACTTCTTGTTGAAAGTTATTCTTGAACAGGGAGAAGCGAACAAATTAGCAACAACATCCTCTTTGATAACATGTGCTGCAGATGCTGCAAACTAGCCAACAACAAAAGATAACTTCTGGTCGCTATTGTGTAGTGATCTGTTGGCCTTTGAGAAGGTAGAAGTTTCCATGATTTTTTTGTAAAAATGGTCCCACCCATTACAAGTCAAAATGTGATTGGTTGATTCCACTGTCACTCCAAAATGCTGCCATAAAACAGTTGAATGGCAGATGCCTTCAATCTAGCTTCTGATGGCCTAGCCAATGGCTGACTTAGCTAGCTTGATTCATCTCCCCAGAGACCACCAAAGAAAAATCCTGATTGGATCTTTTTTTTCTCTCTCTTCAGTGTTAATCCATTAATTTCTAACAAAACCTGAATATATTAAATCAGAGCATCATTGAAAAGAATAATATAATTATAATTACAATTATTATTTTAAAAATCTTTAGCCTTTCTCTGAAGGCTTAGAAGGCCCTCATTGTTCTCCACTGTGTTTGGGTTACTAATAATGTATAGAGTGTCTCTATTTGCCTCGGTCTCACCCCCTGTCTGGTCTTGTTCTTGACTCTGTCTCACCCCCTGTCTGGTCTTGTTCTTGACTCTGTCTCGCCCCCTGTCTGGTCTTGTTCTTGACTCTGTCTCACCCCCTGTCTGGTCTTGTTCTTGACTCTGTCTCGCCCCTGTCTGGTCTTGTTCTTGACTCGGTCTCGCCCCCTGTCTGGTCTTGTTCTTTACTCAGTCTCACCCCCTGTCTCATCTTGTTCTTGACTCTGTCTCGCCCCCTGTCTGGTCTTGTTCTTGACTCTGTCTCGCCCCCTGTCTGATCTTGTTCTTGACTCGGTCTCGCCCCCTGTCTGGTCTTGTTCTTGACTCTGTCTCGCCCCCTGTCTCATCTTGTTCTTGACTCTGTCTCGCCCCCTGTCTGGTCTTGTTCTTGACTCTGTCTCACCCCCTGTCTCATCTTGTTCTTGACTCTGTCTCGCCCCTGTCTGGTCTTGTTCTTGACTCGGTCTCGCCCCCTGTCTGGTCTTGTTCTTTACTCAGTCTCACCCCCTGTCTCATCTTGTTCTTTACTCAGTCTCACCCCCTGTCTCATCTTGTTCTTGACTCGGTCTCGCCCCCTGTCTGGTCTTGTTCTTGACTCTGTCTCGCCCCCTGTCTCATCTTGTTCTTGACTCGGTCTCGCCCCCTGTCTGGTCTTGTTCTTTACTCAGTCTCACCCCCTGTCTCATCTTGTTCTTGACTCTGTCTCGCCCCCTGTCTGGTCTTGTTCTTTACTCAGTCTCACCCCCTGTCTCATCTTGTTCTTGACTCTGTCTCGCCCCCTGTCTGGTCTTGTTCTTGACTCTGTCTCGCCCCCTGTCTGGTCTTGTTCTTGACTCGGTCTCGCCCCCTGTCTGGTCTTGTTCTTGACTCTGTCTCGCCCCCTGTCTCATCTTGTTCTTGACTCTGTCTCGCCCCCTGTCTGGTCTTGTTCTTGACTCTGTCTCACCCCCTGTCTCATCTTGTTCTTGACTCTGTCTCGCCCCTGTCTGGTCTTGTTCTTGACTCGGTCTCGCCCCCTGTCTGGTCTTGTTCTTTACTCAGTCTCACCCCCTGTCTCATCTTGTTCTTTACTCAGTCTCACCCCCTGTCTCATCTTGTTCTTGACTCGGTCTCGCCCCCTGTCTGGTCTTGTTCTTGACTCTGTCTCGCCCCCTGTCTCATCTTGTTCTTGACTCGGTCTCGCCCCCTGTCTGGTCTTGTTCTTGACTCTGTCTCGCCCCTGTCTGGTCTTGTTCTTGACTCTGTCTCGCCCCTGTCTGGTCTAGTTCTTTACTCAGTCTCACTCCCTGTCTGGTCTTGTTCTTGACACTGTCTCGCCCCCTGTCTCATCTTGTTCTTGACTCTGTCCCGCCCCCTGTCTGGTCTTGTTCTTGACTCGGTCTCGCCCCCTGTCTCGTCTTGTTCTTTACTCAGTCTCGCCCCCTGTCTCATCTTGTTCTTGACTCGGTCTCGCCCCTGTCTCATCTTGTTCTTGACTCGGTCTCTCCCCCTGTCTGGTCTTGTTCTTGACTCTGTCTCACCCCCTGTCTGGTCTTGTTCTTGACTCAGTCTCGCCCCCTGTCTGGTCTTGTTCTTGACTCAGTCTCGCCCCCTGTCTGGTCTTGTTCTTGACTCGGTCTCGCCCCCTGTCTGGTCTTGTTCTTTACTCAGTCTCGCCCCCTGTCTCATCTTGTTCTTGACTCGGTCTCGCCCCCTGTCTGGTCTTGTTCTTGACTCTGTCTCACCCCCTGTCTGGTCTTGTTCTTGACTCGGTCTCGCCCCCTGTCTGGTCTTGTTCTTGACTCTGTCTCGCCCCTGTCTCATCTTGTTCTTGACTCGGTCTCGCCCCCTGTCTGGTCTTGTTCTTGACTCTGTCTCGCCCCCTGTCTGGTCTTGTTCTTGACTCGGTCTCGTCCCTGTCTGGCCTTGTTCTTGAATCGGACTTGATTTGCTCCTGTCTTGGTCGTGAATTGGTCTCGCTTTAGGTGGTCTTGAACACAACACTGGTACACACACGCACACACACACACACACACATTTATAATTATTATGGTCTGGTCTCATGACGTATGGGTATTGTAATTGAAAATGCTTCAGAAAATGCTAGGACACAACATACTGTACACATTCATAGGAATAACACACACAGTCAACTTTCACGGGGTAGGTAGTATTTAGTAGTATGTAAGTAGTAAGTTGTATGACATGTCTCATTGGAACTAAGGCTCATGAACAACAATGTATTTAGCCTATACAACCTGTAAACAACCTGACCATGACAACATAAAATACCTCGTAATGTCCTCTTTGCACCCAGATTCACCCGATGGGCACTCACTTCCTGGTAGAAGGCACTAAAATATATTTTCATTTATTTTTTTCCACCCAGGTCATAGCCCAGTAAGCCAGTCTCTCAATTGATGTCATGCATTTTTTTCTTAGATATGCAACATCAAAGGCAATGATTCAAACAGAATGAAGAATCATCTCTGGGGGCTATGTGTTAAAGGTCCAAAGCAGTATCTACCATACTCTTCTTGTATTCAGGGTACCTACCATACTCTTCCTGTATTCGGGGTACCTACCATACTCTTCCTGTATTCAGGGTACCTATCATACTCTTCCTGTATTCGGGGTACCTACCATACTCTTCCTGTATTGAGTGTACCTACCATACTCTTCCTGTATTCAGGGTACCTACCATACATCCTGTATTGAGTGTACCTACCATACTCTTCCTGTATTGAGTGTACCTACCATACTCTTCCTGTATTGAGTGTACCTACCATACTCTTCCTGTATTCAGGGTACCTACCATACTCTTCCTGTATTGAGTGTACCTACCATACTCTTCCTGTATTGAGTGTACCTACCATACTCTTCCTGTATTCGGGGTACCTACCATACTCTTCCTGTATTGAGTGTACCTACCATACTCTTCCTGTATTGAGTGTACCTACCATACTCTTCCTGTATTCAGGGTACCTACCATACTCTTCCTGTATTGAGTGTACCTACCATACTCTTCCTGTATTGAGTGTACCTACCATACTCTTCCTGTATTCGGGGTACCTACCATACTCTTCCTGTATTCAGGGTACCTACCATACTCTTCCTGTATTGAGGGTACCTACCATACTCTTCCTGTATTCAGCGTACCTACCATACTCTTCCTGTATTCGGGGTACCTACCATACTCTTCCTGTATTTGGGGTACCTACCATACTCTTCCTGTATTCAGCGTACCTACCATACTCTTCCTGTATTCGGGGTACCTACCATACTCTTCCTGTATTCAGGGTACCTACCATACTCTTCCTGTATTGAGGGTACCTACCATACTCTTCCTGTATTCAGGGTACCTACCATACTCTTCCTGTATTCAGCGTACCTACCATACTCTTCCTGTATTCAGGGTACCTACCATACATCCTGTATTCAGGGTACCTACCATACTCTTCCTGTATTGAGGGTACCTACCATACTCTTCCTGTATTCAGGGTACCTACCATACTCTTCCTGTATTCAGGGTACCTACCATACTCTTGCTGTATTCAGGGTACCTACCATACTCTTGCTGTATTTGGGGTACCTACCATACTCTTCCTGTATTCAGCGTACCTACCATACTCTTCCTGTATTCGGGGTACCTACCATACTCTTCCTGTATTCAGGGTACCTACCATACTCTTCCTGTATTGAGGGTACCTACCATACTCTTCCTGTATTCAGGGTACCTACCATACTCTTCCTGTATTCAGCGTACCTACCATACTCTTCCTGTATTCAGGGTACCTACCATACATCCTGTATTCAGGGTACCTACCATACTCTTCCTGTATTGAGGGTACCTACCATACTCTTCCTGTATTCAGGGTACCTACCATACTCTTCCTGTATTCAGGGTACCTACCATACTCTTCCTGTATTCAGGGTACCTACCATACTCTTCCTGTATTTGGGGTACCTACCATACTCTTCCTGTATTTGGGGTACCTACCATACTCTTCCTGTATTCGGGGTACCTACCATACATCCTGTATTCAGGGTACCTACCATACTCTTCCTGTATTTGGGGTACCTACCATACTCTTCCTGTATTTGGGGTACCTACCATACATCCTGTATTCAGGGTACCTACCATACATCCTGTATTCAGGGTACCTACCATACATCCTGTATTCAGGGTACCTACCATACTCTTCCTGTATTCAGTGTACCTACCATACTCTTCCTGTATTCAGTGTACCTACCATACATCCTGTATTTAGGGTACCTACCATACTCTTCCTGTATTCAGGGTACCTACCATACATCCTGTATTCAGGGTACCTACCATACTCTTGCTGTATTCAGGGTACCTACCATACATCCTGTATTCAGGGTACCTACCATACTCTTCCTGTATTCAGTGTACCTACCATACATCCTGTATTTAGGGTACCTACCATACTCTTCCTGTATTCAGGGTACCTACCATACATCCTGTATTCAGGGTACCTACCATACTCGTCCTGTATTCAGGGTACCTACCATACATCCTGTATTCAGGGTACCTACCATACATCCTGTATTCAGGGTACCTACCATACTCTTCCTGTATTCAGGGTACCTACCATACTCTTCCTGTATTTGGGGTACCTACCATACTCTTCCTGTATTTGGGGTACCTACCATACTCTTCCTGTATTTGGGGTACCTACCATACTCTTCCTGTATTTGGGGTACCTACCATATTCTTCCTGTATTTGGGGTACCTACCATACTCTTCCTGTATTCAGGGTACCTACCATACTCTTCCTGTATTCAGGGTACCTACCATACTCTTCCTGTATTTGGGGTACCTACCATACTCTTCCTGTATTTGGGGTACCTACCATACTCTTCCTGTATTCGGGGTACCTACCATACATCCTGTATTCAGGGTACCTACCATACTCTTCCTGTATTTGGGGTACCTACCATACTCTTCCTGTATTTGGGGTACCTACCATACATCCTGTATTCAGGGTACCTACCATACATCCTGTATTCGGGGTACCTACCATACATCCTGTATTCAGGGTACCTACCATACTCTTCCTGTATTTGGGGTACCTACCATACTCTTCCTGTATTTGGGGTACCTACCATACATCCTGTATTCAGGGTACCTACCATACATCCTGTATTCAGGGTACCTACCATACTCTTCCTGTATTTGGGGTACCTACCATACTCTTCCTGTATTCAGGGTACCTACCATACTCTTCCTGTATTCAGTGTACCTACCATACTCTTCCTGTATTCAGTGTACCTACCATACATCCTGTATTTAGGGTACCTACCATACTCTTCCTGTATTCAGGGTACCTACCATACATCCTGTATTCAGGGTACCTACCATACTCTTGCTGTATTCAGGGTACCTACCATACTCTTCCTGTATTGAGGGTATCTACCATACTCTTGCTGTATTCAGGGTACCTACCATACATCCTGTATTCAGGGTACCTACCATACTCTTCCTGTATTGAGGGTACCTACCATACATCCTGTATTGAGGGTACCTACCATACTCTTCCATCATTACAGATAGCATTCTGTACTGTTGTAATGTCACACTTGATATTGCACAAGATTTAATGATACTAACTTGATCGATAACGTTTTGCTGTGTTATAGCCTACTACTGAAGTATCTAGTTTTAACATCTAGATAGTTGTACAGTCAACATGTTGAAGGTATCCCGTTATAACCTCTAGATAGTTGTACAGTCAACATGTTGAAGGTATCCCGTTATAACCTCTAGATAGTTGTACAGTCAACATGTTGAAGGTATCCCGTTATAACCTCTACATAGTTGTACAGTCAACATGCTGAAGGTATCCTGTTATAACCTCTACGTAGTTGTACAGTCAACATGTTGAAGGTATCCCGTTATAACCTCTACATAGTTGTACAGTCAACATGTTGAAGGTATCCCGTTATAACCTCTACATAGTTGTACAGTCAACATGTTGAAGGTATCCCGTTATAACCTCTACATAGTTGTACAGTCAACATGTTGAAGGTATCCCGTTATAACCTCTACATAGTTGTACAGTCAACATGTTGAAGGTATCCCGTTATAACCTCTACATAGTTGTACAGTCAACATGTTGAAGGTATCCCGTTATAACCTCTAGATAGTTGTACAGTCAACATGTTGAATTTATCCCGTTATAACCTCTAGATAGTTGTACAGTCAACATGTTGAAGGTTTCCCATTATATCCTCTAGATAGTTGTACAGTCAACATGTTGAAGGTTTCCCATTATAACCTCTAGATAGTTGTACAGTCAACATGTTGAAGGTTTCCCATTATAACCTCTAGATAGTTGTACAGTCAACATGTTGAAGGTTTCCCATTATAACCTCTAGATAGTTGTACAGTCAACATGTTGAAGGTTTCCCATTATAACCTCTAGATAGTTGTACAGTCAACATGTTGAAGGTATCCCGTTATAACCTCTAGATAGTTGTACTGTCAACATGTTGAAGGTATCCAGTTTTAACATCTAGATAGTTGTACAGTCAACATGTTGAAGGTATCCCGTTATAACCTTTACATAGTTGTACAGTCAACATGTTGAAGGTATCCCGTTATAACCTCTACATAGTTGTACAGTCAACATGTTGAAGGTATCCCGTTATAACCTCTACATAGTTGTACAGTCAACATGTTGAAGGTATCCCATTATAACCTCTACATAGTTGTACAGTCAACATGCTGAAGGTATCCTGTTATAACATCTACATAGTTGTACAGTCAACATGTTCAAGGTATCCCGTTATAACCTCTACATAGTTGTACAGTCAACGTGTTGAAAGTATCCCGTTATAACCTCTACATAGTTGTACAGTCAACATGTTGAAGGTATCCCGTTATAACCTCTACATAGTTGTACAGTCAACATGTTGAAGGTATCCCGTTATAACCTCTACATAGTTGTACAGTCAACATGTTGAAGGTATCCCGTTATAACCTCTACATAGTTGTCCAGTCAACATGTTGAAGGTATCCCGTTATAACCTCTACATAGTTGTACAGTCAACATGTTGAAGGTATCCCGTTATAAACTCTACATAGTTGTACAGTCAACATGTTGAAGGTATCCCGTTATAACCTCTAGATAGTTGTACAGTCAACATGTTGAAGGTATCCCGTTATAACCTCTAGATAGTTGTACAGTCAACATGTTGAAGGTATCCCGTTATAACCTCTAGATAGTTGTACAGTCAACATGTTGAAGGTATCCCGTTATATCCTCTAGATAGTTGTACAGTCAACATGTTGAATTTATCCCGTTATAACCTCTAGATAGTTGTACAGTCAACATGTTGAAGGTATCCCGTTATAAACTCTACATAGTTGTACAGTCAACATGTTGAAGGTATCCCGTTATAACCTCTACATAGTTGTACAGTCAACATGTTGAAGGTATCCCGTTATAACCTCTACATAGTTGTACAGTCAACATGTTGAAGGTATCCAGTTTTAACATCTAGATAGTTGTACAGTCAACATGTTGAAGGTATCCCGTTATAACCTCTAGATAGTTGTACAGTCAACATGTTGAAGGTATCCCGTTATATCCTCTAGATAGTTGTACTGTCAACATGTTGAAGGTATCCCGTTATAACCTCTAGATAGTTGTACAGTCAACATGTTGAAGGTATCCAGTTTTAACATCTAGATAGTTGTACAGTCAACATGTTGAAGGTATCCAGTTTTAACATCTAGATAGTTGTACAGTCAACATGTTGAAGGTATCCAGTTTTAACATCTAGATAGTTGTACAGTCAACATGTTGAAGGTATCCAGTTTTAACATCTAGATAGTTGTACTGTCAACATGTTGAAGGTATCCCATTATAACCTCTAGATAGTTGTACAGTCAACATGTTGAAGGTATCCCGTTATATCCTCTAGATAGTTGTACTGTCAACATGTTGAAGGTATCCTGTTGCTTTCCCTGTTGTCAGTGGATGATTATTTAGAATTCTATTTTTGTCGTGTTTACAACAATAGTTACAATGTAACACATTGCAGGGACAGGGCAGTGGGTTTAAAGGCTGAAGAAGAAATGACTCAACTCTAAACAGGACAGCTGCATCACTGCATGGAATAGTCAACAGTAACCGATCCGATTGTGGTACATGTTCATCTGTCGGTAGACAAGCACAACTCTGTTATACAAAGAAGCCACAAAACCACACTCCCTGCTAGTGTGTGTGTGTGTGTGTGTGTGTGTGTGTGTGTGTGTGTGTGTGTGTGTGTGTGTGTGTGTGTGTGTGTGTGTGTGTGTGTGTGTGTGTGTGTGTGTGTGTGTGTGTGTGTGTGTGTGTGTGTGTGTGTGTGTGTGTGTGTTTGTGTGTTTGTTCGGCGCCAGCCACAGTCACCAGACCCCCCCCCCCCCTCCCTCCATTCCCAAAGGCTCGGACAGGAAGAAACATGTTCCCGAGACCCCCAAAGGAAAAAGGGAGAGATGGGAAGGGGTGAAGCGCGGGGAGGGGGTTAAGACTTACTGTTGATTGGTGCTAGTTCTATTGTGCCGTTCCCCCTAACCCTGCTCCCAGCTAACACACAGGCTGTTTTCAGGGGAGGTGAGGACAAAGAAAAAAACGGACCGTAAAATAAGATTTTTCTTTCCTCTTTATCTGTCTATCTTTCTTTCCTTTTGGGGATTCTGATTCCTCGAGGGGGCAGCGAGGAAGGGAGTGGACAAGGGAGGGGTTTTAGGGGCGTAAGTGCCCTTCTATCAAACGGAGCTGAATTCATTTATACAGTCAGGCTGCCCCAGTGGATATTAAACCCTTGATCAAAGAACAACATCCCTGCATCCCGCACTGATTAGGATCCGAGTGAATTGTTGTTTTCTGATTAATTTGGTCTGTTTATTGGTCAGAGTCAATGGTTGTTTCCTGATTATTTGGGCTATTTAGAGATCAGAGTCAATGGTTGTTTCCTGATTATTTGGGCTATTTAGAGATCAGACAGAGTCAATGGTTGTTTCATAATTATTCGGGCTGTTTATTGAAACTGCACTCATATCTACTGTACAAAGACATGAACATATCTAAAGTAATTCCCGAAAGAGGATGACTTACAGGAAGTCGAGGGCTTGGGACTGTCTGCAAAGAGAGGATTCTGACATAATTGGCTTTAAAGTTCCGAACCCTCATTGGTTTGAATGGTGTCAGCAATTTGAACTTCATGTTATTTGGAACTTAACAACATGATTTGAGGTATTTTAGAGTACTATATAGCTAGAGAACATTGAACAGAACAAGGCCATGCCAATAACTACATTTTGAGCAAAAATCCAGAGATAACGTGACACAAGTCAGTCCCAAGCTCTCGATATGTACGTGACTACAAACATACGCATACGCACGCCTCGGCAGACACACACGCACACACACACTCTCACACACACACACATTTCCCACTTTCCTCACTACCCCCACCACCCACCACACTAATCGCACACACCATGCCTCACCCTCCCAAAACATTCCCAAAATCCCCACAATTGGCATCTAAACGTGTAAAAGCATCCTGAGACACAATCCCATAAGATCCCGTAGGCTTTGTCCCCGTTATGATACATAACGCCATCTATTTCCTGTGACGTTTGGTGAAAAGGATAATGAAGTTAAGTTCAAAGGGCTTTGTTTATCCTTGCCCTTTTCAGCTGTGGCTTTTTCTGCAGCTGTGCCAACTCACGGTGGTAGACTAGTACTGACCTCGTGCCTTTCTCCAGCATCGCTATGCTAAATAAATTGGTCGTAAACGTAGGTATGTGATATTTTAAGACAATGAGCATGTACATAAGATCAAGAGTGCCCATCTTTTTAAATCAGTGCTTTCCAGTCAACTACTGTACATTAAAGGTTATACTTGTAACATTTCCACCTGCAACATAGGGTGGCAGGTAGCCTAGTGGTTAGAGTGTAGAGGGGGCAGGGTAGCCTAGTGGTTAGAGTGTAGAGGTGGCAGGTAGCCTAGTGGTTAGAGTGGAGAGGTGGCAGGTAGCCTAGTGGTTAGAGTGTAGAGGGGGCAGTTAGCCTAGTGGTTAGAGTGTAGAGGGGGCAGTTAGCCTAGTGGTTAGAGTGTAGAGGGGGCAGTTAGCCTAGTGGTTAGAGTATAGAGGGGGCAGGTAGCCTAGTGGTTAGAGTGTAGAGGGGGCAGGTAGCCTTGTGGTTAGAGTGTAGAGGCGGCAGGTAGCCTAGTGGTTAGAGTGTAGAGGGGACAGGTAGCCTAGTGGTTAGAGCGTTGGACCAGTAACCAAAAACTGTGTGGATTGAATCCTTGAGCTTTCAAGGTAAAAATCTGTTGTTCTGAACAAGACAGTTAACCCACTGTTCCCTGGTCGGCTGTCTTTGTAAATAAGAATTTGTTCTTAACTGTCTTGCCTTGTTAAATATATAATACCTTTAAATGTCCATAACATATAAGTAGTAATACAATAATAAAAAGTGTGACATGGCAAAGTAGCTTTCTTACCATGGCTAGTCAAACCAGCCTGGTTTTCTATGTTCATCTTCCTGCTTTACAATTGGTTGTCATTCGCAAGGTTGACAATATTAGAAACAAATATTAGCGGCACAAAACTGCAAAAGTTATTTTGGGGGTTATGATAAGCGAGGTAAGAAAACTTCGCCTCGCTACCTCGCTACTTGTATAGCCTCGCTACCTCTCTATAACGGGATCTAGAGGATATAACGGGATACCTTCAACATGTTGACTGTACAACTATGTAGAGGTTATAACGGGATACCTTCAACATGTTGACTGTAAAACTATCTAGAGTTTATAACGGGATACCTTCAACATGTTGACTGTACAACTATCTAGAGGTTATAATGGGATACCTTCAACATGTTGACTGTACAACTATCTAGAGGCTATAACGGGATACCTTCAACATGTTGACTGTACAACTATCTAGAGGTTATAACGGGATACCTTCAACATGTTGACAGTACAACTATCTAGAGGATATAACGGGATACCTTCAACATGTTGACTGTAAAACTATCTAGATGTTAAAACTGGATACCTTCAACATGTTGACTGTACAACTATCTAGATGTTATAACGGGATACCTTCAACATGTTGACAGTACAACTATCTAGAGGTTATAATGTTTCTCTCTTCTCCTTTAATACAGGTATTTTTCTCAGGGAAAAAATGTATTTTAGTTGCATTTACACCATAAAATTTAGTTTGTCATTTTTACAGTTGTTGACTGTGTAATTACATACAAGGAATATTTACCATTGAAGGGTAAACTGGAGAGGGACTAACAAGATCTCACTTCAGTATTCAACATTTGTCCAGAGGGGGATTATTTATTTAATCTTATTTAACTAGGCATGTCAATTAAGAACAAATTCTTATTTACAATGACAGCCTAGGAACAGTGGGTTAACTGCCTTGTTCAAGGGCAGAACGACTGATTTTTACCTTGTCAGCTCAGGGATTCAGTCTAAAAACTTTTCAGTTACTGGCCCAACACTCTAACCATTAGGCTACCTGTCACCCCAAAGTCTATTTGTGAAGGGACTGTAAGTAAAGGTTAAGGTTTGGCATAGGGTTACAACTGAAAAAAGGAGTGCCTAGCACTGGAATTGAACCCGCTATCCTCAGATTTGTAGCTCACAGTTTACTAGATGGTAATAGGTGCTCACATTGCCCCTAGTGGACTGTATTGAAGACATCTCCCTACTAGATTTTAATAGGTGTTCACGTTGCCCCGAGTGGACGTTATTGAAGAAATCTCCCTACTAGATGGTAATAGGTGTTCACGTTGCCCCGAGTGGACGTTATTGAAGACATCTCCCTACTAGATGTTAATAGGTGTTCACGTTGCCCCGAGTGGACGTTATTGAAGACATCTCCCTACTAGATGGTAATAGGTGCTCACATTGCCTCTAGTGGACGTTATTGAAGACATCTCCCTACTAGATGGTAATAGGTGCTCACATTGCCCCTAGTGGACGGTATTGAAGACATCTCCCTACTAGATGGTAATAGGTGTTCACGTTGCCCCTAGTGGACGTTATTGAAGACATCTCCCTACTAGATGGTAATAGGTGTTCACGTTGCCCCGAGTGGACGTTATTGAAGACACCTCCCTACTAGATGGTAATAGGTGCTCACGTTGCCCCTAGTGGACGTTATTGAAGACATCTCCCTACTAGATGGTAATAGGTGTTCACGTTGCCCCGAGTGGACGGTATTGAAGACATCTCCCTACTAGATGGTAATAGGTGCTCACATTGCCCCTAGTGGACTGTATTGAAGACATCTCCCTACTAGATGGTAATAGGTGTTCACGTTGCCCCGAGTGGACGGTATTGAAGACATCTCCCTACTAGATGGTAATAGGTGTTCACATTGCCCCGAGTGGACGGTATTGAAGACACCTCCCTACTAGATGGTAATAGGTGCTCACGTTGCCCCTAGTGGACGTTATTGAAGACATCTCCCTACTAGATGGTAATAGGTGTTCACGTTGCCCCGAGTGGACGGTATTGAAGACATCTCCCTACTAGATGTTAATAGGTGTTCACGTTGCCCCGAGTGGACGGTATTGAAGACATCTCCCTACTAGATGGTAATAGGTGTTCACGTTGCCCCTAGTGGACGTTATTGAAGACATCTCCCTACTAGATGGTAATAGGTGTTCACGTTGCCCCGAGTGGACGTTATTGAAGACACCTCCCTACTAGATGGTAATAGGTGCTCACGTTGCCCCTAGTGGACGTTATTGAAGACATCTCCCTACTAGATGGTAATAGGTGTTCACGTTGCCCCGAGTGGACGGTATTGAAGACATCTCCCTACTAGATGGTAATAGGTGCTCACATTGCCCCTAGTGGACTGTATTGAAGACATCTCCCTACTAGATGGTAATAGGTGTTCACGTTGCCCCGAGTGGACGGTATTGAAGACATCTCCCTACTAGATGGTAATAGGTGTTCACATTGCCCCGAGTGGACGGTATTGAAGACACCTCCCTACTAGATGGTAATAGGTGCTCACGTTGCCCCTAGTGGACGTTATTGAAGACATCTCCCTACTAGATGGTAATAGGTGTTCACGTTGCCCCGAGTGGACGGTATTGAAGACATCTCCCTACTAGATGTTAATAGGTGTTCACGTTGCCCCGAGTGGACGGTATTGAAGACATCTCCCTACTAGATGGTAATAGGTGTTCACGTTGCCCCGAGTGGACGGTATTGAAGACATCTCCCTACTAGATGGTAATAGGTGTTCACATTGCCCCTAGTGGACGGTATTGAAGACATCTCCCTACTAGATGGTAATAGGCGTTCACATTGCCCCTAGTGGACGGTATTGAAGACATCTCCCTACTAGATGGTAATAGGTGTTCACATTGCCCCTAGTGGACGGTATTGAAGACATCTCCCTACTAGATGTTAATAGGTGCTCACATTGCCCCGAGTGGACGGTATTGAAGACATCTCCCTACTAGATGTTAATAGGTGTTCACATTGCCCCTAGTGGACGTTATTGAAGACATCTCCCTACTAGATGGTAATAGCTGCTCACGTTGCCCCTAGTGGACTGTATTGAATTGCAGGCACAAGACATCTCCCGAATAAAAACATTTAATACTGCAGTGGATTTGGTGTGACCCCTTGTGGACGGAGAGTCCCAATCATACTCTATCAATGCTGTGCAATTGTCCAAACAAAGGATGTGCTCTCTTAAGAGTCGCACAGTCATTACAGGCTTGTCGTCCACTTGTGGTCGCCCTAACATTTGCCACATGGTAGCTTAAATTTACGGTCGGGGGGGGGGGGGTTATGCGGTTGGCAACCAGAACGTGTAAGTTTCCATGGGAGACTGCATGTCTGGGTGGTAAACAGCTGATATGTGACACTGGGCAGAGTGCTCCACGCAGGAAAGGCCCTCATTCACAGCCGGTAACAAGGTTTATTAATCACCTGGCATCCTGCCCGTCACTGCGGCAGACATTTTGAAAACTCCTAGCTTTTTACTGCGCTGTATGTAAGTTAAGTTTTGTTGTTTTATTTTTTTTTATTTTTTTTTCTAAGAGCTTTTGGTTCCGGAACAGTTTAATGTGTTGAAGCGTTATGTTTTTTATTCTCCTCCTCCACCTTTGTCTGAAGTTATTTTTCAGCTGCCTTCATGTCAAAGCAAATCTCAGTTTCTTTTTCTCCTGTCCACAAGCACATGGATATGCACACAGACAACCTAATACTGAACACAAATGCTTAGTGAACTGCAGGGAAAGGTAATCCAGGTTTCCCATCTGACAAGACATCATGGGGGAGTGTGTGTGTGTGTGTGTGTGTGTGTGTGTGTGTGTGTGTGTGTGTGTGTGTGTGTGTGTGTGTGTGTGTGTGTGTGTGTGTGTGTGTGTGTGTGTGTGTGTGTGTGTGTGTGTGTGTGTGTGTGTGTGTGTGTGTGTGTGTGTGTGTGGTGTGCGTGTACTTGTGTGTGTGGAGCCTTGCTGCCTGCCCTGGGGGACTTATTGGCCAATAGCCCGACAAACCCAGTTCCTGTTGAACTTCTGACTAACTCCCACCAGAGAGGGACTGACCCCCAGCTGAGACCCCTTTAATGAGTAAGTTTAGTCATCCCCCTTATAACACACTGTCACACATTCAGTCTCACTCTCATCCCAAAAAATATAAAGACATGTACCTACGTATAGTCCACATGCACGCTCGCTGCCTCTCATCTCCCTCACACACACACAAACACACACACGCGCACACGCACACACGCACACACACACACGCACACGCACACACGCGCGCGCACACGGTATAAAAAGGAGTGTGTTCTGTTCAGGATACATGTCAACAGCTGTGGTCATCACCTCCCCGTCCTACTAGCCGGTCTGGTATGTGAGAAACATGGCTACAGCCTACAGGCTTTTCAGTGGATTAAGGGACTTTGGCTTCCTCTTTTAATGTTACTGTAAAACAGATATCAGACTTTGGCTTCCTCTTTTAATGTTACTGTAAAACAGATATCAGACTTTGGCTTCCTCTTTTAATGTTACTGTAAAACAGATATCAGACTTTGGTTCCCCCTTTTAATGTTACTGTAAAACAGATATCAGACTTTGGCTTCCTCTTTTAATGTTACTGTAAAACAGATATCAGACTTTGGCTCCCCCTTTTAATGTTACTGTAAAACAGATATCAGACTTTGACTTCCCCTTTTAATGTTACTGTAAAACAGATATCAGACTTTGACTTCCCCTTTTAATGTTACTGTAAAACAGATATCAGACTTTGGCTTCCTCTTTTAATGTTACTGTAAAACAGATATCAGACTTTGGCTTCCTCTTTTAATGTTACTGTAAAACAGATATCAGACTTTGACTTCCCCTTTTAATGTTACTGTAAAACAGATATCAGACTTTGGCTCCCCCTTTTAATGTTACTGTAAAACAGATATCAGACTTTGGCTTCCCCTTTTAATGTTACTGTAAAACAGATATCAGACTTTGGCTCCCCCTTTTAATGTTACTGTAAAACAGATATCAGACTTTGGCTTCCTCTTTTAATGTTACTGTAAAACAGATATCAGACTTTGACTTCCCCATTTTAATGTTACTGTAAAACAGATATCAGACTTTGGCTCCCCCTTTTAATGTTACTGTAAAACAGATATCAGACTTTGGCTTCCCCTTTTAATGTTACTGTAAAACCGATATCAGACTTTGACTTCCTCTTTTAATGTTACTGTAAAACAGATATCAGACTTTGACTTCCCCTTTTAATGTTACTGTAAAACAGATATCAGACTTTGGCTTCCCCTTTTAATGTTACTGTAAAACAGATATCAGACTTTGACTTCCCCTTTTAATGTTACTGTAAAACAGATATCAGACTTTGACTTCCCCTTTTAATGTTACTGTAAAACAGATATCAGACTTTGACTTCCCCTTTTAATGTTACTGTAAAACAGATATCAGACTTTGACTTCCCCTTTTAATGTTACTGTAAAACAGATATCAGACTTTGGCTTCCCCTTTTAATGTTACTGTAAAACAGATATCAGACTTTGGCTTCCCCTTTTAATGTTACTGTAAAACAGATATCAGACTTTGGCTTCCTCTTTTAATGTTACTGTAAAACAGATATCAGACTTTGTCTTCCTCTTTTAATGTTACTGTAAAACAGATATCAGACTTTGACTTCCCCTTTTAATGTTACTGTAAAACAGATATCAGACTTTGGCTTCCTCTTTTAATGGTACTGTATCACAGGTATTAGATTTACAGGCACAGTAGATTATTCAGAGGTGGAATAGGAGTGTAATGCATGGATATGCAGTATTCCCATTCCAATGTACGCCCATCCCTAATGAATAAGGATCATTTCCTGACAAGATGATGAGAGTCGCACCTATTTCTCTACTGGTGTTCTTGTGATTTTTGGCTGCACCTTGTCTCATGTTCG
Organism: Oncorhynchus masou masou; assembly: GCF_036934945.1. Taxonomy (NCBI): domain Eukaryota; kingdom Metazoa; phylum Chordata; class Actinopteri; order Salmoniformes; family Salmonidae; genus Oncorhynchus; species Oncorhynchus masou. The sequence continues at coordinate 60,473,018 of NC_088238.1, read as the reverse complement.
TTGAAATACTGTCTGCTGCATTCCTCAAAAATTGCCCAACATATTGCCTGAAGAAGGTGCCATACTTTTGAAGTAATACCGTAAATTATTTTTATAGTGCTTTTCTGAAACTCAAACACTCAAAGAATGTGTTCATTTTGAGTAGTAGATTCTCTTCCGGTCCATTTAGGGCCAATAGATTCTCTTCTAGTCCATTTAGGGCCAGTAGATTCTATTCCAGTCAATTTAGGGCCAGTAGATTCTCTTCCAGTCCATTTAGGGCCAGTAGTTTCTCTTTCAGCCCATTTAGGGCCAGTAGATTCTATTCCAGTCCATTTAGAGCCAGTAGATTCTCTTCCAGCCCATTTAGGGCCAGTAGATTCTCTTCCAGGCCATTCCAGTTAATTTAGGGCCAATAGATTCTCTTCCAGCCCATTTAGGGCCAGTAGATTCTATTCCAGTCCATTTAGGGCCAGTAGATTCTCTTCCAGCCCATTTAGAGCCAGCAGATTCTCTTCCAGTCCATTTAGGTCCAATAGATTCTCTTCCGGTCCATTTAGGGCCAGTAGATTCTCTTCCAGCCCATTTAGGGCCAGTAGTTTCTCTTCCAGCCCATTTAGAGCCAGTAGATTCTCTTCCAGTCCATTTAGGGCCAGTAGATTCTCTTCCAGTCCATTTAGAGCCAGTAGATTCTCTTCCAGTCCATTTAGAGCCAGTAGATTCTCTTCCAGTCCATTTAGGGCCAGTAGATTCTCTTCCAGCCCATTTAGGGCCAGTAGTTTCTCTTCCAGCCCATTTAGAGCCAGTAGATTCTCTTCCAGTCCATTTAGGGCCAGTAGATTCTCTTCCAGTCCATTTAGGGCCAGTAAATTCTCTTCCAGCCCATTTAGAGCCAGTAGATTCTCTTCCAGTCCATTTAGGTCCAATAGATTCTCTTCCGGTCCATTTAGGGCCAGTAGATTCTCTTCCAGCCCATTTAGGGCCAGTAGTTTCTCTTCCAGCCCATTTAGAGCCAGTAGATTCTCTTCCAGTCCATTTAGGGCCAGTAGATTCTCTTCCAGTCCATTTAGAGCCAGTAGATTCTCTTCCAGTCCATTTAGAGCCAGTAGATTCTCTTCCAGTCCATTTAGGGCCAGTAGATTCTCTTCCAGCCCATTTAGAGCCAGTAGATTCTCTTCCAGTTCATTTAGGGCCAGTAGATTCTCTTCCAGTCCATTTAGGGCCAGTAGATTCTCTTCCGGCCCATTTAGGGCCAGTAGATTCTCTTCCAGGCCCTTCCAGTCCATTTAGTAGATTCTCATTTTTTTTACCATCAACAGTTGCCTGTGTATGTAAATCATTGATAACATTGTCAGATAGGAGATTGCCAGCAGGAAAATCTCAGAGAAATCAAGGCCTCTCAATCTGAAGTAATGATTGCTTGGCTATCCCACATTACATACACCTGTGTCAGGTTAAGTCAGGGAACAACATTAACCCAAAATCAATAAACCTTTCGGTAATCCACAAAGATTTGTTCAATGATAAACCCGCCATCTTTAACCTTTGTGCTTCAGCCAGAATGAATACAAATCTAAAGAATGCATGGGGTCAGTTGGGCCGAGCGTGCATCGATTGTCCTATCCCCGGTTGAACACACAACAGGCATTGCCAAGCCAGCCAAGCCTGAACTTGTTACCTTGTGTACATATGGTTCTCAGTGGATCAAGTCAGGCGGCCCCTCTGTCTTCCACGGACATTTTGGTTTTTTCTAATTGTTTATTTTTCTTTAGAATGACTCCCTAAACTTCTGTCATAATCATTTTTATTTTTTTTACCTTTATTTAACCAGGCAAGTCAGTTAAGAACAAATTCTTATTTTCAATGATGGCCTGGGAACAGTGGGTTAACTGCCTGTTCAGGGGCATAACGACAGATTTGTACCTTGTCAGCTCGGGGGTTTGAACTCGCAATCTTCCGGTTACTAATCCAACGCTCTAACCATCACCTAGGCAACCCTAGGCAACCCTAATCATTGCCAAGTGACGTCTATTTTCTGTGGAGTATCTGCGTGCCTGTGGTGGAGGGGGCAACCCTCCATAATTGGGGGGGGTTCTGTTAGTAGCAGGAAGTCCACTGTAGTGACTCTAGGGACATATTCACTGAATGACGTACCATCATCATTATTATTATAGTTATTGTTATTTATTATTATCATTATTATTTGTATTATTAATATATTTTTATATTGCTGTGGATTATAATAACAGTTAGCATACTGTAATTACTATTACCTTGGTAATGGTATATGAGTTATTACTGATGTAATTTCATTATTGTTCAAATCTGTTTCAAGCAGATTATTTAATGTATTAAAAGTCATTATATTATTATAAACCATTTTTGCATTATAGCATTAGAAAACGTTTCGTACCTTTTAACGCCACAGCTTGTTATGTCTCCAGGTTCATGATGTGTGATGGTGGCCACGGTCGGCCTTGATGGTGTTGCTGGCGGTACTCATGTCCAAACCAGGAGGATTCCTGACCTTGTTTACCGCACAGTGGACCGTTGGTGAGTTCACGGTCATACGCTCAGTGGACTCAAGCTCAGCGATCACGACAGGCAGGTCGAACGTGTAACACACACCTTCAGCTGCTGGTCGCCAAGCTCCAATCTGACAGAACATTTTGTTTGAAAGTGTAGATTTGTGGAAGAAGCTGTGAAAACCAAGTGGAGGTTTTCAGAAAGAATATCTCACTCCCAAACAATTGTGCAGAAATGATGTTGAATGCCTGCAGCCATATTGCCACTGTGTCAGCCTTTGTGTGTGTGTTTCAGTTAAGGCTTAAGATGGGGTAATTTTTGCTTTAAACCTCGAACAGGATGTTTGTGGGGAAAACGGGAGGGTGTGTGTGTGTGTGTGTGTGTGTGTCTGTGTGTGTGTGTGTGTGTGTGTGTGTGTGTGTGTGTGTGTGTGTGTGTGTGTGTGTGTGTGTGTGTGTGTGTGTGTGTGTGTGTGTGTGTGTGTGTGTGTGTGTGTGTGTGTGTGTGTGTGTGTGTGTGTGTGTGTGTGTGTGTGTGTGTGTGTGTGTGTGTGTGTGTGTGTGTGTGTGTGTGTGTGTGTGTGTGTGTGTGCGTGCGTGCGCTTAGGTGCTGTGACCATGGTAACTCATCCCTAAAATCTCTCTCTATCTCTCCCTATATCTCTCTCTCTCTCTCGATCGCTCTCTATCTCTCCCTACATCTCTCTGTATCTCTCCCTATCTCTCTCTTTCGCTCTCTCCCTCTCTCTCTCTCTCTCTCTCTCTCTCTCTCTATCTCTCTACCGCTCTCTTTCTCCCCCTCTCTCTCTCTCTCTCTCTCTCTCTCTCTCTTCTCTCCCTCTCCCCCTCTAACCTTTCTCTCTCTGGTTCTATCAGGCAACAACAACCTCACGGGCCTCAGGACATTCCAGACCCAAGCCGCCATCACACATCGCCCCCCCCCCCACCCTGCTACAACCCCCTTTTTATACTGTTACATACTCAAGAATTACTGATGACACTTTGGTTCCAGTCCAATACATAAGACCTTATGATGCCTTATGAGAATGACATAGCCTAACATACAGACTATGTTCCAATATCCCTGCTAGCACATACACTACGGTTCAAAAATTTGGGGTCACTTAGAAATGTCCTTGTTTTTGAAAGAAAAGCACTTTTTTTTTTGTCCATTAAAATAACATCAAATTGATCAGAAATACAGTGTAGATATTGTTAATGTTGTAAATGACTATTGCAGCTGGAAACGGCTGATTCCAGCTAACACAATGTGGATTAGCTAACACAATGTGGATTAGCTAACATAATGTGGATTAGTTAACACAACGTGGATTAGCTAACACAATGTGGATTAGCTAACACAATGTGGATTAGCTAACACAACGTGGATTAGCTAACACACCGTGGATTAGCTAACACAACGTGGATTAGCTAACACAATGTGGATTAGCTAACACACCGTGGATTAGCTAACACAACGTGGATTAGCTAACACAATGTGGATTAGCTAACACAACGTGGATTAGCTAACACAACGTGGATTAGCTAACCCAACGTGCCATTGGAACACAGGAGTGATGATTGCTGATAATGGGCCTCTGTACGCCTATTTAGATATTCCATTAAAAATCACACGTTTCTAAGTGACCCCAAACTTTTCAACTGTAATGTATGTATGCTAGTGTTCTTATTGGAACCACTAAAAAAAAACCTTCATTGACATTCATCAAACCTTTTTTTTAATTGATATGAGCCCATACACGTGTGTATTACTTTAAAATACATTCAAGAGTGTAAAATTTGGCCATATCAGTTGGGATGAAGTGTTTCTGAATTTATACCTGTGAGTACAAGGCCTATGCAGGCATTTCAAAAGTCTTATGTAAAAGAGGATGACCAAAATGTTACCAGATTATATTATTATTGATTATTACCTCTCTGTACTACCTTTCCTTATTATTATTATATTAATTATTATTGATTATTACTACATGTTGAAGCTTGCCCCCCCTCCACCACCCCCCCCAAAAAAATGGAAATGCTGTAAATCTTTAGATATTTTAAAGATAAACCAAAACGTATTTTTGTAATCAATCCAAATGTTTGAAAATGTTCTGATTTGTTTTCTGTGAATCAAGTGTGTGAGTAATAACGTTTGAGATCCTCGGTCTTTCTTACTCCTCGTGTGAGTGCCAGTCCACCGTGTAATGGTCGATTGCTTTGCTACACTAAAGCAGTCGCATCAGCTCGCAGGCGTACACTTTTCTTCGTATAGTAACGATTCTGATTGGTCGTGTAGCTTTGTGTTAATCCTTAAGCCTTTTTACAAGTGGAGACACTAATATAATACCAAACGTGTTAGTTACCTACTTGTCATCATACAAAATGTACATAGTATTGTACTGCAACAATTGTACTCCAACCCCTGAGAGAATTGGGCTATGGAGTTGAGCACACCTGTTCTACACCAAATAGCAGCCAATTGTTCACGGTAAATCACGGTAAATTGATACCAGGCTATAATTGAGCAATAAGACCTGAGGGGGTGTGGTATATGGTCATTATGCGGAGTGCCTGGATACAGCCTTTAGCCGTGGTATATCTTTGCAATATACCACAAACCCCCAAGTTGCTTTATTGCAATTAAACTGGCTAGAAACATGTAAACATACATGTTTTTTCATACCTGTGGTATACGGTCTGGCTTTCAGCCAGTTAGCTTTCAGCGCTCGAACCACCCAGTTTATCATCCAAGATAAGCAATTTCGGGAACCATGCCAACATTAAAATTTACAAGAGCACAGTATCTAGTCACCCTTAAGACAAATCTTTGTCTTACGTACGCAATGCAGGAACGGAAATTGTCCGTCCTGCGTACTTGCGTTGTGTTTGTAATTGCGGGACAACGCTAGCCACGATCAATATTTTAGCATAGCTATTTGTAGTTCTTGTATTGCCTCGGGTATTTCTTTGGCTTCATGGGAGACTTCCCAGGTCCAGATTAAACCTACTCCTGGATTGAAAATAGGCTTCTATTGGGAATCTCTATTGAAAAAATGGTTTCATCCTGTAGTAAGATTGTTCCAGTAAATTAAACGTAAACCAGGACAATACAGACAACACTGACCAAAGGCGTGTTTTTGTAACGTAGAGAACTAGGATAGTGGAATTATTCCATCTCAACAGCTATGTAATGCTCATATCCTCTGATTTATTTTCAAGAAGTGTGCAAAAATGTTTGTTTTTTTGTCCTGCATGCCTCTCGTTGTCACTCAAAATAGCATCCTAGCATCCTGAAAAGGAAAAGCTTTTCAAATGTTTCTGTGTCTTATCTAATTAAGTGAAGATTCAACCTCTGGTTTTGTCAAGTTTGAGTATTTTTTTTACTGAAATCAGGGATGGGCAACTGGTGGCCGGCCCCCCTTTTGAAGGCCCTTGGATCGTCCCTCCCCCCTCTAAACTTTCCATCATGATCGAATTACTGCCGGGGGGGGGGCATTTCTTTTGTTAGTCAGTCTCACTCAGATATCATGTTAAAAACTGCAAACATTTCTCTCCACCCTATTGCAAAATTATGTAGAATTGCAGGAAGTGAGCTAATTTTCCTCTCGGGTCCATTGGCAAAATGAGGGGCAATTTTTTGTGTGGCCCCCACCCTTATCAAAGTTGTCCATCCATGATGGAGGTGGATGATTGGAATAAAAAATAAGGTTTCCTGTTTCACCGTTGTTTGCCGAGTTCTTGGTTAAAGACTGCAATGTAGTTGGCTATACGAGCTCTGTTCATTCTGTGAAAGGTTAAAGCCTTCGTTCTGGTTGTTCTTGTACTGTAATCTCAAAACTAAAAATATGCAGTCTTGTATTTTCATGTTATGTCCAATAAATTAGTCAAGGATCTCACACTGAACCAAGAGTGTAATAATAAAATAATATGTGTCTAATATGGAAGTTGGTGGGAAAATCTATTAGGCATTTACAAATGAAACGCCGTTGTGAGCATTGTAAACACATCCCATGATGTTATATCCCATTTAACACGGACCCAATTAACCTTCCAGTTCATAAGAGTCACTGTGAGTGCCTAAAATGGATTGGCTGATTGATTGAACTTTATTAGTCATGTTAAAATCATGAGTTTGTAAGTGTTTTAGTGGATGTGATGTGATATAGTCAGTCCCATGAAATATTAATCTCAAAATATTAAATCCTTTTTGAAATGAAATATTACCCATCCCGCTCTCACCACTTTAAATATTGTAAAAAATAAATAAATCCTTTTAGCAGTTTACAACGTGAATTGACGATAACGCTACTTGGAACCAGTTTACCAGGATGTATCTGGCAAATGTTTTTGAACCATATTTTCTCCTTGATTTAATGATTGTACTACGTTATCACACATATCGTTATACCCAGATAGATCCTGGGAAATGGCTGTAGTAGCGTTACTGTGAAGTCAATTCACGTTGTAAACTGAGTAAAATGTTGTTTTTTTTCAACAATATTTTGTTAGTGACCTCAAAAAAAGACCTATTTTAAACGGGCTGTTTTCTGGTTATCTGACCAGATAACAACTATAATATGATGATATCATGATATCGTATCTTTACTTGGTTGTAATCTGGTTATCTGAGCAGATAACAACAACAAAAATATGATGTCTTGATGATATCGTGTCTCTACTTGGTTGTCATCTGGTTATGTGAGCAGATAACAACAACAAAAATATGATGTCTTGATGATATCGTGTCTCTACTTGGTTGTAATCTGGTTATGTGACGTTTACAACCAGGAAAACAGCTTAAAACCAGAAAATGTCTTCACTATAACGTTGCGTGCCACATTTTACCCATTGGGATGATCAACTGTAAATCAGAGTGAGAATATATGAAAGGAAAGTACATATTTTCACCCAATGTCACCTTTCAAGACGCAGCTGTTATGTGAGTTGAAATAATCATTCAGTAGGATGGACTTCCTTTGCTTGATGTCCTAAAGCTACTATAGGACTAAATGGGTGTTACGTGCATGTTTGTGTATTTTTTTTTGGGGGGGGGGGGGTTGTTCAATGCATACTGTTGATATTCATGTTTTGCCAATGTGAGGAGAATACATATTTCAGTGAATTGCAGGGGTTGTTTGAAATTTTTATTGTTAAAACCAAAAAAAGATAAGAAAAGTTATGAAAATGAAGATGTAAATGCAGATGTTTGGGGCATCAGCCATTAAAGATTGATGTTGCCATGGTTGTTGTTGCCTTGGTTTTTGTTGCCTTGGTTGTTGTTGCCTTGGTTTTTTCTGTTGAGTGACATGCATACAGAGTCATTTTGTTTATAATACAATTAAAATAAAATCCAATTATTAGGTATTTTTCTTAAAACTGCATTGTTGGTTAAGGGCTTGTAAGTACGCTGTAAGGTTGTATTCGGTGCATGTGACAAATACAATATGATTTGATTTGATGGTGAATGTGTTAATGGCTCTAGTCTTTTCCATGATCATTCTTGATACTATAGAAGTTGCCCATATCCACAGATCTAGGATCAGATTCCCCAACCCCCAAATCCTAACCCTAACCATTAGGGCACACCCCAGGGGTACGTGCAATGCCGTCGAGGGTACAACCAATTAAAATGTGATTCACATTTAAAAAATGTAAAAAATGATTCACTTTTTTAAATGCATTTTTTTATTCACGTTTTCAAACAGTACATTTATATTTTCCACCGGGGCTATACATTTGGGTGAGTTTTTTCTCTCGTCTGAGTAGCCTCGTTTCACTGTCACAAAATAAAACCATCTAGTGTTCAGCCAAATAACAACACAATGTCAAATACAGGTAGCCTAGTCAAATCATTAACATCCAATCACATTAAGCGTTACTCATCCAATCACATTAAGCGTTACTCATCCAATCACATTAAGCGTTACTCATCCAATCACATTAACCGTTACTCTCTCTAGGGAAACTTTCACTCGTGCTCAGACATTTAGAAACAAAACAGGACATTTTGAAATATAAACCACGGGAGTTTTTTGAGCGAGAATAAAGATGACTTTCGAGTAGTAAGACATGTATAAAGGCAACAGGTACCATTAATAAGAAGGTGCTAGAAGCGTCTTATATGGTGAGCTACCGAGTGGCTAGGACAGGCAAGTCCCATACTATTGTAGAGGAGTGGCTAGGACAGGCAAGCCCCATACTATTGTAGAGGACTGGCTGGGACAGACAAGCCCCATACTATTGTGGAGGACTGGCTAGGACAGACAAGTCCCATACTATTGTGGAGGACTGGCTAGGACAGACAAGCCCCATACTATTGTAGAGGACTGGCTAGGACAGACAAGTCCCATACTATTGTGGAGGACTGGCTAGGACAGACAAGCCCCATACTATTGTGGAGGACTGGCTAGGACAGACAAGCCCCATACTATTGAGGAGGACTGGCTAGGACAGACACGCCCCATACTATTGTAGAGGACTGGCTAGGACAGACAAGTCCCATACTATTGTGGAGGACTGGCTAGGACAGACAAGCCCCATACTATTGTAGAGGACTGGCTAGGACAGACAAGTCCCATACTATTGTGGAGGACTGGCTAGGACAGACAAGCCCCATACTATTGTGGAGGACTGGCTAGGACAGACAAGCCCCATACTATTGAGGAGGACTGGCTAGGACAGACACGCCCCATACTATTGAGGAGGACTGGCTAGGACAGACAAGCCCCATACTATTGAGGAGGACTGGCTAGGACAGACAAGCCCCATACTATTGAGGAGGACTGGCTAGGACAGACAAGCCTCATACTATTGAGGAGGACTGGCTAGGACAGACAAGCCCCATACCATTGAGGAGGACTGGCTAGGACAGACAAGCCCCATACTATTGAGGAGGACTTCATTCTCCCTGCTGCCGCAGATATAGCTGGGACAATGCAGGGGGAAAAGGCCCAAAAAACTATACAGACAATGCCTTCATCAAACAACACTGTTTTATGATGCATCATTGACATGGCAGGAGATGTTTTGAAACAATTACTGCTTTGCATACAAGCCATTGAATTATATGCGTTACAGCTGGATGAGTCAACAGATGTGGCGTGCCTGGCACAGCTCCTGGTATATGTCCATTATGTTTATGGGGGGTCAATTGAGGAAGACATCCTCTTCTGCAAACCACTGGAAACCAGGACAACAGGAGAGGATATTTTTTTAAGTACTGTATAGCTTTGTGAATTTCTGGATTGGGCTGCGCTCAGAGTATCCTGCCTTGGCAAAACATTTACATTACATTTAAGTCATTTAGCAGACGCTCTTATCCAGAGCGACTTACAAATTGGTGAATTCACCTTCTGACATCCAGTGGAACAGCCACTTTACAATAGTGCATCTAAATCATTAAGGGGGGGGGTGGTGAGAAGGATTACTTATCCTATCCTAGGTATTCCTTGAAGAGGTGGGGTTTCAGGTGTCTCCGGAAGGTGGTGATTGACTCCGCTGTCCTGGCGTCGTGAGGGAGTTTGTTCCACCATTGGGGGGCCAGAGCAGCGAACAGTTTTGACTGGGCTGAGCGGGAACTGTACTTCCTCAATGGTAGGGAGGCGAGCAGGCCAGAGGTGGATGAACGCAGTGCCCTTGCTTGGGTGTAGGGCCTGATCAGAGCCTGGAGGTACTGCGGTGCCGTTCCCCTCACAGCTCCGTAGGCAAGCACCATGGTCTTGTAGCGGATGCGAGCTTCAACTGGAAGCCAGTGGAGAGAGCGGAGGAGCGGGGTGACGTGAGAGAACTTGGGAAGGTTGAACACCAGACGGGCTGCGGCGTTCTGGATGAGTTGTAGGGGTTTAATGGCACAGGCAGGGAGCCCAGCCAACAGCGAGTTGCAGTAATCCAGACGGGAGATGACAAGTGCCTGGATTAGGACCTGCGCCGCTTCCTGTGTGAGGCAGGGTCGTACTCTGCGGATGTTGTAGAGCATGAACCTACAGGAACGGGCCACCGCCATGATGTTGGTTGAGAACGACAGGGTGTTGTCCAGGATCACGCCAAGGTTCTTAGCGCTCTGGGAGGAGGACACAATGGAGTTGTCAACCGTGATGGCGAGATCATGGAACGGGCAGTCCTTCCCCGGGAGGAAGAGCAGCTCCGTCTTGCCGAGGTTCAGCTTGAGGTGGTGATCCGTCATCCACACTGATATGTCTGCCAGACATGCAGAGATGCGATTCGCCACCTGGTCATCAGAAGGGGGAAAGGAGAAGATTAATTGTGTGTCGTCTGCATAGCAATGATAGGAGAGACCATGTGAGGTTATGACAGAGCCAAGTGACTTGGTGTATAGCGAGAATAGGAGAGGGCCTAGAACAGAGCCCTGGGGGACACCAGTGGTGAGAGCGCGTGGCGAGGAGACAGATTCTCGCCACGCCACCTGGTAGGAGCGACCTGTCAGGTAGGACGCAATCCAAGCGTGGGCCGCGCCGGAGATGCCCAACTCGGAGAGGGTGGAGAGGAGGATCTGATGGTTCACAGTATCGAAGGCAGCCGATAGGTCTAGAAGGATGAGAGCAGAGGAGAGAGAGTTAGCTTTAGCAGTGCGGAGCGCCTCCGTGATGCAGAGAAGAGCAGAACGCGCTGTTAAGACACTGATGCCCTTTGCGCCACAGTGGATTCTCGGCCCTCACTAGCATGAAAACTAAATACAGGCCCAGACTGTGTGTAGAAAATGATTTAAGACTGAGACTCTCTCCAATACAACCCAACATTGCAGAGTTATGTGCATCCTTCCAGGCACACCCTTGTCATTAACCTGTGGTGAGTTATTCACACTTTTTGATGAACAGATAAGGTTGTATATGTAAGATGGCTAAATAAAGAGCAAAATTATTGATTATTATTATATAATTATTTGTGCCCTGGTCCTATAAGAGCTCTTTGTCCCTTCCCACGTGCCGGGTTGTGACAATAACTCACACTCATTCTTATGTTTAATAAATATATTGTATAGTGTGTGTGTGTGGCAGGCTTACAACGATGGCAAAAAAACAACATTTGAGAGTGCGCTGACCCTGGTGCTAGAGGGGGTACAGCTGACCTTGATGCTAGATGGGGTACGCAGCGTGAGGTTGAATGTTTGAAGGGGTACGGGACTATAAAAAGTTTGGGAAACACTGCATTAGGACAATAAAACAAATCTGACCCTGGAGCAACGGTTAGGGGGCAACGTCTACATCTAGCTCAGAGAAGTGGGAACGTCATTCCCCTTTACCCCGTGGGCGGAAGGTAGCCTAGTGGTTAGAGCGTAGAGGTGGCAGGTAGGCTAGTGGTTAGAGTGTAGAGGGAGCAGGTAGCCTAGTGGTTAGAGCGTAGGGGCGGCAGGTAGCCTAGTGGTTAGAGCGTAGGAGCGGCAGGTAGCCTAGTGGTTAGAGCGTAGGAGCGGCAGGTACCCTAGTGGTTAGAGCGTAGGAGCGGCAGGTAGCCTAGTGGTTAGAGCGTAGGAGCGGCAGGTAGCCTAGTGGTTAGAGCGTAGGGGAGGCAGGTAGCCTAGTGGTTAGAGCGTAGGGGAGGCAGGTAGCCTAGTGGTTAGAGCGTAGGAGCGGCAGGTAGCCTAGTGGTTAGAGCGTAGGGGAGGCAGGTAGCCTAGTGGTTAGATCGTAGGGGCGGCAGGTAGCCTAGTGGTTAGAGCGTAGGAGCGGCAGGTAGCCTAGTGGTTAGAGCGTAGGGGCGGCAGGTAGCCTAGTGGTTAGAGCGTAGGGGCGGCAGGTAGCCTAGTGGTTAGAGCGTAGGGGCGGCAGGTAGCCTAGTGGTTAGAGCGTAGGGGCGGCATGTAGCCTAGTGGTTAGAGCGTAGGGGCGGCAGGTAGCCTAGTGGTTAGAGCGTAGGGGCGGCAGGTAGCCTAGTGGTTAGAGCGTAGGGGCGGCAGGTAGCCTAGTGGTTAGAGCGTAGGGGCGGCATGTAGCCTAGTGGTTAGAGCGTAGGGCGGCAGGTAGCCTAGTGGTTAGAGCGTAGGGCGGCAGGTAGCCTAGTGGTTAGAGCGTAGGGGCGGCAGGTAGCCTAGTGGTTAGAGCGTAGGGGCGGCAGGTAGCCTAGTGGTTAGAGCGTAGGGGCGGCAGGTAGCCTAGTGGTTAGAGCGTAGGGGCGGCAGGTAGCCTAGTGGTTAGAGCGTAGGGCGGCAGGTAGCCTAGTGGTTAGAGCGTAGGGGCGGCAGGTAGCCTAGTGGTTAGAGCGTAGGGAGGCAGGTAGCCTAGTGGTTAGAGCGTAGGGCGGCAGGTAGCCTAGTGGTTAGAGCGTAGGGGCGGCAGGTAGCCTAGTGGTTAGAGCGTAGGGGCGGCAGGTAGCCTAGTGGTTAGAGCGTAGGGGCGGCAGGTAGCCTAGTGGTTAGAGCGTAGGGCGGCAGGTAGCCTAGTGGTTAGAGCGTAGGGGCGGCAGGTAGCCGAATGGTTAGAGCGTAGGGAGGCAGGTAGCCTAGTGGTTAGAGCGTAGGGCGGCAGGTAGCCTAGTGGTTAGAGCGTAGGGGCGGCAGGTAGCCTAGTGGTTAGAGCGTAGGGGCGGCAGGTAGCCTAGTGGTTAGAGCGTAGGGGCGGCAGGTAGCCTAGTGGTTAGAGCGTAGGGGCGGCAGGTAGCCTAGTGGTTAGAGCGTAGGGGCGGCAGGTAGCCTAGTGGTTAGAGCGTAGGGGAGGCAGGTAGCCTAGTGGTTAGAGCGTAGGGGCGGCAGGTAGCCTAGTGGTTAGAGCGTAGGGGTGGCAGGTAGCCTAGTGGTTAGAGCGTAGGGGCGGCAGGTAGCCTAGTGGTTAGAGCGTTGGGCCAGCAACCGAAAGGTTGGTGAATGGAATCCCCGAGCTGACAAGGTAATAATCTGTCATTCTGCCCCTGAACAAGGCAGTTAACCCATCGTTCCTAAGCCGTCATTGTAAATAAGAATGTGTACTTAACTGACTTGCCTTGTTAAATAAAGGTTAATAAAATACACTCCAGCTCCTGAAGACTATGTCTCTATCCTCCCAGAATGAGGTGTCAGAATAACTAGGAGCATTTGATGCAGTGTATTTCCTCAACCCCTCACCCTCCTCATTATCACAAATGTAAAAGCACTTCCCAACATAACTATGGTCACATTTTCAATTTCACCTATGAGTAATGACAAGACAAGTAAAGGAATCGTTTCTTAAAATTTCCCCAGTTGATTGTTTTTCTTGGCAGAACTAACCAGGTTTATATTAGATAACCCAGTGGTTGCTCCTTTAAAAAAAACTAAACTTATGAGGTATCCAGACACCCTGTAAAAAAAAAGGTGCTAGTCTTATTGGATGAAACTCAATTCCATACTCCTCCCACACTACTCTGCCTGACACTTCCCCCATATCTTCAGGTATACTCCAGGGCACGGTGCAGTCTATAGTCATGGGGACACCAAGGCAGATGGAGGCCTCTCTCTGCCCTCTATAATAATAGCCTCCCTGTCCCAAGGGTTAGGTAGTCAAGGGAGTGGGGAGGGGGCATAGCCAATTAAGTCTTTCTTTCTCTCTCTTGTTTCTTCCCTCTCTCTTCACAGGTCACTATCATCATTCTGTAAGAGGCTTACATTCTGTACAGTACATCATGCAATCATGTGACACACGCAGACACACAGTTTTGTATTGCAATCCTTGTGGGGACCAAATAATAATCCCATCCAGAATCATATTTTCCCAAACCCTTAACTCTAAATCTCACCCTAAACTCACCACAACCCTATGCCTAACCCTAACCCTTAACTCTAAATCTCACCCTAAACTCACCACAACCCTATGCCTAACCCTAACCCTTAACTCTAAATCTCACCCTAAACTCACCACAACCCTATGCCTAACCCTAACCCTTAACTCTAAATCTCACCCTAAACTCACCACAACCCTATGCCTAACCCTAACCCTTAACTCTAAATCTCACCCTAACCTCACCACAACCCTATGCCTAACCCTAACCCCTGACCCTAACCCCTGACCCTAACCTCACCACAACCCTATGCCTAACCCCTAACCCTAACCCTAACCCCTGACCCTAACCTCACCACAACCCTATGCCTAACCCCTAACCCCTGACCCTAACCTCACCACAACCCTATGCCTAACCCTAAACCCTGACCCTAACCTCACCACAACCCTATGCCTAACCCTAACCCCTGACCCTAACCTCACCACAACCCTATGCCTAACCCTAACCCCTAACCCTAACCTCACCACAACCCTATGCCTAACCCTAACCCCTGACCCTAACCTCACCACAACCCTATGCCTAACCCTAACCCCTAACCCTAACCTCACCACAACCCTATGCCTAACCCTAACCCCTAACCCTAACCTCACCACAACCCTATGCCTAACCCTAACCCCTGACCCTAACCTCACCACAGCCCTATGCCTAACCCTAACCCCTAACCCTAACCTCACCACAACCCTATGCCTAACCCTAACCCCTGACCCTAACCTCACCACAACCCTATGCCTAACCCTAACCCCTAACCCTAACCTCACCACAACCCTATGCCTAACCCTAACCCTTAACTCTAAATCTCACCCTAAACTCACCACAACCCTATGCCTAACCCTAACCCTTAACTCTAAATCTCACCCTAAACTCACCACAACCCTATGCCTAACCCTAACCCTTAACTCTAAATCTCACCCTAAACTCACCACAACCCTATGCCTAACCCTAACCCTTAACTCTAAATCTCACCCTAAACTCACCACAACCCTATGCCTAACCCTAACCCCTGACCCTAACCCCTGACCCTAACCTCACCACAACCCTATGCCTAACCCCTAACCCTAACCCTAACCCCTGACCCTAACCTCACCACAACCCTATGCCTAACCCTAACCCCTGACCCTAACCTCACCACAACCCTATGCCTAACCCTAACCCCTGACCCTAACCTCACCACAACCCTATGCCTAACCCTAACCCCTGACCCTAACCTCACCACAACCCTATGCCTAACCCTAACCCCTAACCCTAACCTCACCACAACCCTATGCCTAACCCTAACCCCTGACCCTAACCTCACCACAACCCTATGCCTAACCCTAACCCCTAACCCTAACCCTAACCTCACCACAACCCTATGCCTAACCCTAACCCCTAACCCTAACCTCACCACAACCCTATGCCTAACCCTAACCCCTGACCCTAACCTCACCACAGCCCTATGCCTAACCCTAACCCCTAACCCTAACCTCACCACAACCCTATGCCTAACCCTAACCCCTGACCCTAACCTCACCACAACCCTATGCCTAACCCTAACCCCTAACCCTAACCTCACCACAACCCTATGCCTAAGCCTAACCCCTAACCCCAACCTCACCACAACCCTATGCCTAACCCTAACCCCTGACCCTAACCTCACCACAACCCTATGCCTAACCCTAACCCCTAACCCTAACCTCACCACAACCCTATGCCTAACCCTAACCCCTGACCCTAACCTCACCACAACCCTATGCCTAACCCTAACCCCTGACCCTAACCCCTGACCCTAACCTCACCACAACCCTATGCCTAACCCTAACCCCTAACCCTAACCCCTAACCCTAACCTCACCACAACCCTATGCCTAACCCTAACCCCTAACCCTAACCTCACCACAACCCTATGCCTAACCCTAACCCCTGACCCTAACCACACCACAACCCTGTGCCTAACCCTAACCCCTAACCCTAACCTCACCACAACCCTATGCCTAACCCTAACCCCTAACCCTAACCTCACCACAACCCTATGCCTAACCCTAACCCCTGACCCTAACCCCTGACCCTAACCTCACCACAACCCTATGCCTAACCCTAACCCCTAACCCTAACCTCACCACAACCCTATGCCTAACCCTAACCCCTGACCCTAACCCCTGACCCTAACCTCACCACAACCCTATGCCTAATCCTAACCCCTGACCCTAACCTCACCACAACCCTATGCCTAACCCTAACCCCTGACCCTAACCCCTAACCCAAAACCTAACCCTTACCCTTACCCTAACCCTAACCCTAACCTCACCACAACCCTATGCCTAACCCTAACCCCTGACCCTAACCCCTAACCTAAAACCTAACCCTTACCCTTACCCTTACCCTAACCCTAACCCTAACCTTAACCTCACCACAACCCTATGCCTAACCTTAACCCCTAACCTTAACTCCTAACCCTAAACTTAATTCTAACACCAACTCTAATTGTAAGCCTGACCCTAAACCTAACCTTCCCACTTGTCTGAATTTTCCTTGTTTTACTGTCCTTGTGAGGACTTTTAGTACCCATAAGGATAGTTAAAATAAAACACACACACACACACGCGCGCGCGCGCACAAACACACACACACACACACACACACACACACACACACGCACACACACACTGTCTATGCTCCAGGGCCTTCTGCTGCAGAGCATTGTGGGGGGATGGGTGTGACATGGTGGGTGTAAAATGGGGAGGGGGGAGGTGTACCCTAGTTCACCGAGCCCAGTGCAGGCGTCACATTGTAATGGCGTTAATCCTTTTGACAAGTGCATTTAAGAGGTGTTGCTGTCACTTTTCACGCATACCTATGGTTTCCGCCCTCTGCAGCTGCAGCCCAGTCTTAAATAACATGTCTTTGTTTGAGATTTAACTATATACGACTGGGGCCACTCAAGAAGAATTCTAGTGTTTGTTCAAAGCTAAAATTGGATTATAAATCTTACAGCTCCTCGTGGATTACAGCGTCACCACTGGTGCCTTGATATCCCTACTCCTATTTTATTTATCCCTTATTTTACCAGGTAAGTTGACTGAGAACACGTTCTCATTTACAGCAACGACCTGGGGAATAGTTACAGGGAAGAGGAAGGGGGGGGATGAATGAGCCAATTGTAAACTGGGGATTATTAGGTGGCCGTGATGGGTTTGAGGGCCAGATTGGGAATTTATCCAGGACACCGGGGTTAACACCCCTACTCTTACGATAAGAGCCATGGATTCTTTAATGACCTCAGAGAGTCAGGACACCAGTTTTTAACGTCCCATCCGAAAGACGGCACCCTACACAGGGCAGTGTCCCCAATCACTGCCCTGGGGCATTGGGATAATTTTTTAGACCAGAGGAAAGACTGCCTCCTACTGGCCCTCCAACACATATAGTGGGTTGTGTTGCTTAGTTTGAGCCCTTACACTCCATAGCCTATAGTGATTATGGCTTGTTGAACTGGAGAGTAGATGTCAGAATATAACCTGTAAACAACAGAACACCACGATTGATTAACTCATCGTCAGCATCATAAGGGCCGACATGCTCTTGAAATGTACATAAATGACGACCATTTCACCATTTTGAACGAAACACAAACACAGCAACGCAACCCGAAGGATTAATTTTTCCCTCATCTCTCTGGGTAAACCCCCTTCCTCGTCACTGACAGCTCCTTCGTTCTGCCATCTTCAAATGCCTGTCATGGTACTGCCCAGTTACTGCCCAAATCGTGAGTAATGCGTCAGTCCACATTTCCTGCTCGACACTCCCTGATTGGTCTCTGTGTCCACTGTCCATCATGATCACACCAAATTCAAACGAGGTGGGGGGGGGGGTCTGATTTGAAAGTGACTCAGTCGATTTGGGACGATTCTTTCTTCTGTCTCTCTCCTCTCTTCTCTTCTCCACAAGATACACTTTTCCCAAGGGGAGAACCCTACGCCCTCCGTCTCATAGCAACCAAAACACTGAGGAATCTTGTCACTCCTCTCTTCTTTCTGAAGTGTCATAAAAAAAAAATTACCTTTATTTTACTAGGCAAGTCAGTTAAGAACAAATTCTTATTTTCAATGACGGCCTAGGAACAGTGGGTTAACAGCCTGTTCAGGGGCAGAATGACAGATTTTATACCTTGTCAGCTCGGGGATTTGAACTTGCAACCTTTACGGTTACTAGTCCAATGCTCTAACCACAAGGATACACTGCCGCCCCAATTAATGTCCCGTGCGGAAAAGTACAGTGAAAGACCTTTCTTCCCGGCTCCAAACGCCAACAGTACAGTAATCAATATCAATGTCGTTCTAAAAATAGCATAATGTAGAACAAAAACACACAATAAATAAAAATAGTAAGTAAGAAGAACATGAGAAAGTAAGAAGCTGTTACACAGGGTTAGTTTCAGTACCATATTTACAATGTGCAGGGATACTGGAGTGTTGGAGGTAGATACGTACAGGGGTAAGGTGACTAGTCATCATCAGGACATGAGATAAACAGAGAAGCAGGGGCTTAAATTAGGATTGTATGTTAATTAAGAATGTGTGTGTGTTAGGGTTAGTCAGTATAGATGTGTGTGCATGTTATGTGTGTGTTGGAGTGTCAGTGTGTGTGAGTGTGTAGAGTCCTGTGAGTATGTAGAGTCCTGTGAGTGTGTAGAGTCCTGTCAGTGGGTAGAGTCCTGTCAGTGTGTAGGGTCCTGTCAGTGGGTAGAGTCCTGTCAGTGTGTAGAGTCCTGTCAGTGTGTAGAGTCCTGTGAGTATGTAGAGTCCTGTGAGTATGTAGAGTCCTGTGAGTGTGTAGAGTCCTGTCAGTGGGTAGAGTCCTGTCAGTGGGTAGAGTCCTCTGAGTGTGTAGAGTCCTGTCAGTATGTAGAGTCCTGTGAGTGTGTAGAGTCCTGTGAGTGTGTAGAGTCCTGTCTGTGGGTAGAGTCCTGTCAGTGGGTAGAGTCCTGTCAGTGGGTAGAGTCCTGTGAGTATGTAGAGTCCTGTGAGTATGTAGAGTCCTGTCAGTGGGTAGAGTCCTGTGAGTGTGTAGAGTCCTGTCAGTATGTAGAGTCCTGTGAGTATGTAGAGTCCTGTTAGTATGTGGAGTCCTGTCAGTGGGTAGAGTCCTGTGAGTGGGTAGAGTCCTGTCAGTGGGTAGAGTCCTGTGAGTATGTAGAGTCCTGTGATTGTGTAGAGTCCTGTGAGTGGGTAGAGTCCTGTGAGTGTGTAGAGTCCTGTGAGTATGTAGAGTCCTGTCAGTGGGTAGAGTCCTGTGAGTGTGTAGAGTCCTGTCAGTGGGTAGAGTCCTGTGAGTATGTAGAGTCCTGTGAGTGTGTAGAGTCCTGTGAGTATGTAGAGTCCTGTGAGTGTGTAGAGTCCTGTCAGTGGGTAGAGTCCTGTGAGCATGTAGAGTCCTGTGAGTACGTAGAGTCCTCTGAGTGTGTAGAGTCCTCTGAGTGTGTAGAGTCCTGTGAGTGTGTAGAGTCCTGTGAGTATGTAGAGTCCTGTCAGTGGGTAGAGTCCTGTGAGTGTGTAGAGTCCTGTGAGCATGTAGAGTCCTGTGAGTATGTAGAGTCCTGTGAGTATGTAGAGTCCTGTGAGTGTGTAGAGTCCTGTGAGTGTGTAGAGTCCTGTGAGTATGTAGAGTCCTGTCAGTGGGTAGAGTCCTGTGAGTGTGTAGAGTCCTGTCAGTGGGTAGAGTCCTGTGAGTATGTAGAGTCCTGTGAGTGTGTAGAGTCCTGTGAGTGTGTAGAGTCATGTGAGTATGTAGAGTCCTGTGAGTGTGTAGAGTCCTGTGAGTGTGTAGAGTCCTGTGAGTATGTAGAGTCCTGTCAGTGGGTAGAGTCCTGTGAGCATGTAGAGTCCTGTGAGTATGTAGAGTCCTGTCAGTGTGTAGAGTCCTGTGAGTATGTAGAGTCCTGTCAGTGTGTTGAGTCCTGTGAGTATGTAGAGTCCTGTGAGTGGGTAGAGTCCTGTCAGTGTGTAGAGTCCTGTGACTATGTAGAGTCCTGTGAGTGTGTAGAGTCCTGTGACTATGTAGAGTCCTGTGAGTGTGTAGAGTCATGTCAGTGGGTAGAGTCATGTGAGTGTGTTGAGTCCTGTGAGTATGTAGAGTCCTGTGAGTGTGTTGAGTCCTGTGAGTATGTAGAGACCTTTCAGTGGGTAGAGTCCTGTCAGTGTGTAGAGTCCTGTGACTATGTAGAGTCCTGTGAGTGTGTAGAGTCCTGTCAGTGGGTAGAGTCATGTGAGTGTGTTGAGTCCTGTGAGTATGTAGAGTCCTGTGAGTGTGTAGAGTCCTGTCAGTGGGTAGAGTCATGTGAGTGTGTAGAGTCCTGTGAGTGTGTTGAGTCCTGTGAGTATGTAGAGTCCTGTCAGTGTGTAGAATCCTGTCAGTGTGTAGAGTCCTGTGACTATGTAGATTCCTGTGAGTGTGTAGAGTCCTGTCAGTGGGTAGAGTCTTGTGAGTGTGTTGAGTCCTTTGAGTATGTAGAGTCCTGTCAGTGGGTAGAGTCCTGTCAGTGTGTAGAGTCCTGTGACTATGTAGAGTCCTGTGAGTGTGTAGAGTCCTGTCAGTGGGTAGAGTCATGTGAGTATGTAGAGTCCTGTCAGTGGGTAGAATCCTGTCAGTGTGTAGAGTCCTGTGAGTGTGTAGAGTCCTGTGAGTGTGTAGAGTCCTCTGAGTGTGTAGAGTCCTGTCAGTATGTAGAGTCCTGTGAGTGTGTAGGGTCCTGTCAGTGTGTAGAGTCCTGTGAGTATGTAGAGTCCTGTGAGTGTGTAGAGTCCTGTCAGTGGGTAGAGTCCTGTCAGTGGGTAGAGTCCTGTCAGTAGGTAGAGTCCTGTGAGTATGTAGAGTCCTGTGAGTATGTAGAGTCCTGTCAGTGGGTAGAGTCCTGTGAGTGTGTAGAGTCCTGTCAGTATGTAGAGTCCTGTGAGTATGTAGAGTCCTGTCAGTATGTAGAGTCCTGTGAGTATGTAGAGTCCTGTCAGTGTGTAGAGTCCTGTGAGTATGTAGAGTCCTGTCAGTGGGTAGAGTCCTGTCAGTGTGTAGAGTCCTGTGAGTATGTAGAGTCCTGTGAGTGTGTAGAGTCCTCTGAGTGTGTAGAGTCCTCTGAGTGTGTAGAGTCATGTCAGTGGGTAGAGTCCTGTGAGTGTGTAGAGTCCTGTCAGTGTGTAGAGTCCTGAGAGTATGTAGAGTCCTGTTAGTGTGTAGAGTCCTGTGAGTATGTAGAGTCCTGTGAGTATGTAGAGTCCTGTTAGTGGGTAGAGTCATGTGAGTATGTAGAGTCCTGTCAGTGGGTAGAGTCCTGTGAGTGGGTAGAGTCCTGTCAGTGGGTAGAGTCCTGTGAGTGGGTAGAGTCCTGTCAGTGGGTAGAGTCCTGTGAGTATGTAGAGTCCTGTCAGTGGGTAGAGTCCTGTGAGTGGGTAGAGTCCTGTGAGTGTGTAGAGTCCTGTGAGTATGTAGAGTCCTGTCAGTGGGTAGAGTCCTGTGAGTGTGTAGAGTCCTGTCAGTGGGTAGAGTCCTGTGAGTATGTAGAGTCCTGTGAGTGTGTAGAGTCCTGTGAGTATGTAGAGTCCTGTGAGTGTGTAGAGTCCTGTCAGTGGGCAGAGTCCTGTGAGAATGTAGAGTCCTGTCAGTGGGCAGAGTCCTGTGAGCATGTAGAGTCCTGTGAGTATGTATAGTCCTCTGAGTGTGTAGAGTCCTCTGAGTGTGTAGAGTCCTGTGAGTGTGTAGAGTCCTGTGAGCATGTAGAGTCCTGTCAGTGGGTAGAGTCCTGTGAGTGTGTAGAGTCCTGTGAGTATGTAGAGTCCTGTGAGTATGTAGAGTCCTGTGAGTATGTAGAGTCCTGTGAGTGTGTAGAGTCCTGTGAGTGTGTAGAGTCCTGTGAGTATGTAGAGTCCTGTCAGTGGGTAGAGTCCTGTGAGTGTGTAGAGTCCTGTCAGTGGGTAGAGTCCTGTGAGTATGTAGAGTCCTGTGATTGTGTAGAGTCCTGTGAGTATGTAGAGTCCTGTCAGTGGGTAGAGTCCTGTGAGTATGTAGAGTCCTGTGAGTGTGTAGAGTCCTGTGAGTGTGTAGAGTCCTGTGAGTATGTAGAGTCCTGTCAGTGGGTAGAGTCCTGTGAGCATGTAGAGTCCTGTGAGTATGTAGAGTCCTGTGAGTGTGTAGAGTCCTGTCAGTGGGTAGAGTCCTGTGAGTGTGTAGAGTCCTGTCAGTGTGTAGAGTCCTGTCAGTGGGTAGAGTCCTGTGAGTATGTAGAGTCCTGTGAGTGTGTAGAGTCCTGTGAGTATGTAGAGTCCTGTGAGTATGTAGAGTCCTCTGAGTGTGTAGAGTCCTGTGAGTATGTAGAGTCCTGTGAGTATGTAGAGTCCTGTGAGTGGGTAGAGTCCTGTCAGTGTGTAGAGTCCTGTGACTATGTAGAGTCCTGTGAGTGTGTAGAGTCCTGTCAGTGGGTAGAGTCATGTGAGTGTGTTGAGTCCTGTGAGTATGTAGAGTCCTGTGAGTGTGTTGAGTCCTGTG
The DNA here is from genome assembly GCF_036934945.1 of Oncorhynchus masou masou. Taxonomy (NCBI): domain Eukaryota; kingdom Metazoa; phylum Chordata; class Actinopteri; order Salmoniformes; family Salmonidae; genus Oncorhynchus; species Oncorhynchus masou. The sequence goes on along the minus strand of NC_088238.1, from coordinate 60,450,256 downwards.
AGTATGTAGAGTCCTGTCAGTGGGTAGAGTCCTGTCAGTGTGTAGAGTCCTGTCAGTGGGTAGAGTCATGTGAGTGTGTTGAGTCCTGTGAGTATGTAGAGTCCTGTGAGTGTGTAGAGTCCTGTCAGTGGGTAGAGTCATGTGAGTGTGTAGAGTCCTGTGAGTGTGTTGAGTCCTGTGAGTATGTAGAGTCCTGTCAGTGTGTAGAGTCCTGTCAGTGTGTAGAATCCTGTCAGTGTGTAGAGTCCTGTGACTATGTTGATTCCTGTGAGTGTGTAGAGTCCTGTCAGTGGGTAGAGTCTTGTGAGTGTGTTGAGTCCTTTGAGTATGTAGAGTCCTGTGAGTATGTAGAGTCCTCTGAGTGTGTAGAGTCCTGTGAGTATGTAGAGTCCTGTGAGTATGTAGAGTCCTGTGAGTGGGTAGAGTCCTGTCAGTGTGTAGAGTCCTGTGACTATGTAGAGTCCTGTGAGTGTGTAGAGTCCTGTCAGTGGGTAGAGTCATGTGAGTGTGTTGAGTCCTGTGAGTATGTAGAGTCCTGTGAGTGTGTTGAGTCCTGTGAGTATGTAGAGTCCTGTCAGTGGGTAGAGTCCTGTGACTATGTAGAGTCCTGTGAGTGTGTAGAGTCATGTCAGTGGGTAGAGTCATGTGAGTGTGTTGAGTCCTGTGAGTATGTAGAGTCCTGTGAGTGTTTTGAGTCCTGTGAGTATGTAGAGACCTGTCAGTGGGTAGAGTCCTGTCAGTGTGTAGAGTCCTGTGACTATGTAGAGTCCTGTGAGTGTGTAGAGTCCTGTCAGTGGGTAGAGTCATGTGAGTGTGTTGAGTCCTGTGAGTATGTAGAGTCCTGTGAGTGTGTAGAGTCCTGTCAGTGGGTAGAGTCATGTGAGTGTGTAGAGTCCTGTGAGTGTGTTGAGTCCTGTGAGTATGTAGAGTCCTGTCAGTGTGTAGAGTCCTGTCAGTGTGTAGAATCCTGTCAGTGTGTAGAGTCCTGTGACTATGTAGATTCCTGTGAGTGTGTAGAGTCCTGTCAGTGGGTAGAGTCTTGTGAGTGTGTTGAGTCCTTTGAGTATGTAGAGTCCTGTCAGTGGGTAGAGTCCTGTCAGTGTGTAGAGTCCTGTGACTATGTAGAGTCCTGTGAGTGTGTAGAGTCCTGTCAGTGGGTAGAGTCATGTGAGTATGTAGAGTCCTGTCAGTGGGTAGAATCCTGTCAGTGTGTAGAGTCCTGTGAGTGTGTAGAGTCCTGTGAGTGTGTAGAGTCCTCTGAGTGTGTAGAGTCCTGTCAGTATGTAGAGTCCTGTGAGTGTGTAGGGTCCTGTCAGTGTGTAGAGTCCTGTGAGTATGTAGAGTCCTGTGAGTGTGTAGAGTCCTGTCAGTGGGTAGAGTCCTGTCAGTGGGTAGAGTCCTGTCAGTAGGTAGAGTCCTGTGAGTATGTAGAGTCCTGTGAGTATGTAGAGTCCTGTCAGTGGGTAGAGTCCTGTGAGTGTGTAGAGTCCTGTCAGTATGTAGAGTCCTGTGAGTATGTAGAGTCCTGTCAGTATGTAGAGTCCTGTGAGTATGTAGAGTCCTGTCAGTGTGTAGAGTCCTGTGAGTATGTAGAGTCCTGTCAGTGGGTAGAGTCCTGTCAGTGTGTAGAGTCCTGTGAGTATGTAGAGTCCTGTGAGTGTGTAGAGTCCTCTGAGTGTGTAGAGTCCTCTGAGTGTGTAGAGTCATGTCAGTGGGTAGAGTCCTGTGAGTGTGTAGAGTCCTGTCAGTGTGTAGAGTCCTGAGAGTATGTAGAGTCCTGTTAGTGTGTAGAGTCCTGTGAGTATGTAGAGTCCTGTGAGTATGTAGAGTCCTGTTAGTGGGTAGAGTCATGTGAGTATGTAGAGTCCTGTCAGTGGGTAGAGTCCTGTGAGTGGGTAGAGTCCTGTCAGTGGGTAGAGTCCTGTGAGTGGGTAGAGTCCTGTCAGTGGGTAGAGTCCTGTGAGTATGTAGAGTCCTGTCAGTGGGTAGAGTCCTGTGAGTGGGTAGAGTCCTGTGAGTGTGTAGAGTCCTGTGAGTATGTAGAGTCCTGTCAGTGGGTAGAGTCCTGTGAGTGTGTAGAGTCCTGTCAGTGGGTAGAGTCCTGTGAGTATGTAGAGTCCTGTGAGTGTGTAGAGTCCTGTGAGTATGTAGAGTCCTGTGAGTGTGTAGAGTCCTGTCAGTGGGCAGAGTCCTGTGAGAATGTAGAGTCCTGTCAGTGGGCAGAGTCCTGTGAGCATGTAGAGTCCTGTGAGTATGTATAGTCCTCTGAGTGTGTAGAGTCCTCTGAGTGTGTAGAGTCCTGTGAGTGTGTAGAGTCCTGTGAGCATGTAGAGTCCTGTCAGTGGGTAGAGTCCTGTGAGTGTGTAGAGTCCTGTGAGTATGTAGAGTCCTGTGAGTATGTAGAGTCCTGTGAGTATGTAGAGTCCTGTGAGTGTGTAGAGTCCTGTGAGTGTGTAGAGTCCTGTGAGTATGTAGAGTCCTGTCAGTGGGTAGAGTCCTGTGAGTGTGTAGAGTCCTGTCAGTGGGTAGAGTCCTGTGAGTATGTAGAGTCCTGTGATTGTGTAGAGTCCTGTGAGTATGTAGAGTCCTGTCAGTGGGTAGAGTCCTGTGAGTATGTAGAGTCCTGTGAGTGTGTAGAGTCCTGTGAGTGTGTAGAGTCCTGTGAGTATGTAGAGTCCTGTCAGTGGGTAGAGTCCTGTGAGCATGTAGAGTCCTGTGAGTATGTAGAGTCCTGTGAGTGTGTAGAGTCCTGTCAGTGGGTAGAGTCCTGTGAGTGTGTAGAGTCCTGTCAGTGTGTAGAGTCCTGTCAGTGGGTAGAGTCCTGTGAGTATGTAGAGTCCTGTGAGTGTGTAGAGTCCTGTGAGTATGTAGAGTCCTGTGAGTATGTAGAGTCCTCTGAGTGTGTAGAGTCCTGTGAGTATGTAGAGTCCTGTGAGTATGTAGAGTCCTGTGAGTGGGTAGAGTCCTGTCAGTGTGTAGAGTCCTGTGACTATGTAGAGTCCTGTGAGTGTGTAGAGTCCTGTCAGTGGGTAGAGTCATGTGAGTGTGTTGAGTCCTGTGAGTATGTAGAGTCCTGTGAGTGTGTTGAGTCCTGTGAGTATGTAGAGTCCTGTCAGTGGGTAGAGTCCTGTCAGTGTGTAGAGTCCTGTCAGTGGGTAGAGTCATGTGAGTGTGTTGAGTCCTGTGAGTATGTAGAGTCCTGTGAGTGTGTAGAGTCCTGTCAGTGGGTAGAGTCATGTGAGTGTGTAGAGTCCTGTGAGTGTGTTGAGTCCTGTGAGTATGTAGAGTCCTGTCAGTGTGTAGAGTCCTGTCAGTGTGTAGAATCCTGTCAGTGTGTAGAGTCCTGTGACTATGTTGATTCCTGTGAGTGTGTAGAGTCCTGTCAGTGGGTAGAGTCTTGTGAGTGTGTTGAGTCCTTTGAGTATGTAGAGTCCTGTGAGTATGTAGAGTCCTCTGAGTGTGTAGAGTCCTGTGAGTATGTAGAGTCCTGTGAGTATGTAGAGTCCTGTGAGTGGGTAGAGTCCTGTCAGTGTGTAGAGTCCTGTGACTATGTAGAGTCCTGTGAGTGTGTAGAGTCCTGTCAGTGTGTAGAGTCATGTGAGTGTGTTGAGTCCTGTGAGTATGTAGAGTCCTGTGAGTGTGTTGAGTCCTGTGAGTATGTAGAGTCCTGTCAGTGGGTAGAGTCCTGTCAGTGTGTAGAGTCCTGTCAGTGGGTAGAGTCATGTGAGTGTGTTGAGTCCTGTGAGTATGTAGAGTCCTGTGAGTGTGTAGAGTCCTGTCAGTGGGTAGAGTCATGTGAGTGTGTAGAGTCCTGTGAGTGTGTTGAGTCCTGTGAGTATGTAGAGTCCTGTCAGTGTGTAGAGTCGTCAGTGTGTAGAATCCTGTCAGTGTGTAGAGTCCTGTGACTATGTTGATTCCTGTGAGTGTGTAGAGTCCTGTCAGTGGGTAGAGTCTTGTGAGTGTGTTGAGTCCTTTGAGTATGTAGAGTCCTGTCAGTGGGTAGAGTCCTGTCAGTGTGTAGAGTCCTGTGAGTGTGTAGAGTCCTGTGAGTGTGTAGAGTCCTGTCAGTGGGTAGAGTCATGTGAGTATGTAGAGTCCTGTCAGTGGGTAGAATCCTGTCAGTGTGTAGAGTCCTGTGAGTGTGTAGAGTCCTGTGAGTGTGTAGAGTCCTCTGAGTGTGTAGAGTCCTGTCAGTATGTAGAGTCCTGTGAGTGTGTAGAGTCCTGTGAGTGTGTAGAGTCCTGTGAGTCTGTAGAGTCCTCTGAGTGTGTAGAGTCCTCTGAGTATGTAGAGTCCTGTCAGTGGGTAGAATCCTGTGAGTGTGTAGAGTCCTGTGAGTATGTAGAGTCCTGTGAGTGTGTAGAGTCCTCTGAGTGTGTAGAGTCCTGTCAGTGGGTAGAATCCTGTGAGTGGGTAGAGTCCTGTGTGTATGTAGAGTCCTGTCAGTGGGTAGAGTCCTGTGAGCATGCATAGAGACATAGAGTTCAAAAATGTAAATAAAATACAAGTGTCAACTCAGAAAGTCTGTGGAGCCATTCTGTTAGCTATTTAGCAGTCTTATGGCTCGGGGATAGAAGCTTCTCAGGAGCCTATATGGAAGCAGAACGAACAGTCTATGGCTTGGGTGGCTAGAGTCTTTAACAGTTTTCAGGGCCTTCCTTCCTGATATAGAGGTCCTGGATGCTGCTCCACTGCAGCCTCGTTGATGTGGATGGGGGCGTGTTTGTATGCTTGCTTGAAAAAATATATATATATTTATCCTTTATTTAACTAGGCAAGTCAGTTAAGAACCAATTATTATTTACAATTACGGCCTATCCCGGCCAAACCCTAACCCGGACAACGCTTGGCCTATTGGGCGCCGCACTACGGGACTCCCAATCAGAGTTTGTTAAGTGCCATCTCGTTATATTTCTTATCCTGGGGTGGAATATATACAACAGTCACCATAACAGCTGAAGGGTCAGCATTTGACCATATATACGAACATGTGTGAATAATGGGTCGAGACTGAAGTCAGCACACCATTAAACGGACAAGCAGACAAGACAGTAGACTAAAAGGAAAAGTAGAGTCGATTTCCTTGACTCTACTGTCCTGTCTGCTCGGTGAATGGAGAATCCATTGAGTTGGATAGCCAGGGGGGGGGGTATCTTGGTCGAAATACATGTTTCAGAAAAGCAGAGGATATTGCAAATGCAAGAGTCTTGTTGCTAGGCGATCGGCGGTCATCCATCTTGTTATATTACATTGGCCAATAGAATGGAGGGAAGAGTTGGCCCGGTTTCCCTTTGCCTTAATAATCTCACCAGCTCATAAGCTCAGTTCCCCTTCTACTGCTTCTGTAATACCAGCGATTCCTCTTGCATCCCCACGAAAATTTGGGTCGGAATTACAGAAAGAGCCCTGGGCAGACGATTCGAAGTTGAAGGCGGAATTGGGGTCTGCCGATCTGATGGTTGCAAGAACACATTTCATGAAAATAGATAAACGCCAAAAGAATCACAAAATAACAAAGTTTGGGTCTGAGTTTTCAAAACAGGGGACATCCTCCAATTTCCAAGATTTTACTGAGTTACAGTTCATATAAGTGAACCAGTCAATCAAAATAAATTCATTAGGCCCTAATCTATGTGTTTCAGATGACGAGGAATACAGATATGCATCTGTTGGTCAGAGATACCTTAAACAAAAAGGTAGGGGCTTGGATCAGAAAAGCAGTCAGTATCTGCTGTGACCACCATTTGCCTCATGCAGCGCGACTCACGCGACACATTAATCAGGCTGTTGATTGCGGCCTGTGGAACGTTGTCCCACTCCTCTTCAACGGCTATTCGAAGTTGCTGGATATTGGCGGGAACTGGAACACGCTGTCGTACACGTCGATCCAGAGCATCCCAAACGCGCTCAATGGGTGACATGGAAGAACTGTGACATTTTCTGCCTCCAGGAATTGTGTACAGATCCTTGTGACATGGGGCAGGTCATTATCATTCTGAAACATGATGGCGTGGTTTCGACAATGGGCCTCAGGATCTCGTCATGGTACATTCAAATTGCCATCGATAAAATGCAATTGTGTTCATTGATCGTATCTTATGCCTGCCCATACAATAACCCCACTGCCACCATGGGGCACTCTGTTCACAATGTTGACATCAACAAACCGCTCACCCACACAACGCCATACACGCTGTCTGCCATCTGCCCGGTGTAGTTGAAACCGGGATTCATCCGTGAAGAGCACACTCCTCCAGCGTGCCAGTGGCCATCGAAGGTGAGCATTTCCCCACTGAAGTCGGTTACGACGCTGAACTGCAGTCAGGTCCAGACCCTGGTGAGAAGGACAAGCACGCAGAGGAACTTCCCTGGGACGGTTTCTGACAGTTTGTGCAGAAATTCTTTGGTTGTGCAAAACCACAGTTTCATCAGCTATCCAGGTGGCTGGTCTCAGATGATCCCGCAGGTGAAGAAGCTGGATGTGGAGGTCCTGAGCTGGTGTTGTTACACGTGGTCTTCTGTTATGAGGCGTACTGCCAAATTCTCTAAAATGACATTGGAGGCGGCTTATGGTAAGGAAATTAACATTCATTGCTCTGGCAACAGCTCTGTTGGACATTCCTGCAGTCAGCATGCCAATTGCACGCTCCCTCAAAACTTGAGGCATCTGTGGCATTGGGTTGTGTGACAACACAGCACATTTTAGAGTGCCATTTTATTGTCCCCAGCACAAGGTGCACCTGTGTAATTATCATGCAGTATAATCAGCTTCTTGATATGCCACACCTGGCAGGTGGATGGATTATCTTGGCGAAGGAGAAATACTCACTGACACGGATATAAACAACTTTGTCTACAAAATTTGAAAGAAATACGTTTTTGTGCGTATGGAACATTTCTGGGATCTTTTAATTCAGCTCATAAAACATGGCACCAACACTTTACATGTTATGTTTCTATACTTGTTCAGTATAGTATTGTATTCTGCTTCATGTCTGGTACAACAGCCTAGTCTATCCAAGTCACACATATTAAGGTAGACTTTAAGAAGATACCTGCATTCATCCATATTGAGATCTATCCAGTGAAGCAGAAACCACCTTAAATCCTAGTCCAGACTTGACTTCAAATATTATTTGTTCATTTTTTTTCAAATACTTTGACTGCTTGATTGTACCTATTAGGAGTGCTGGATATGGGCGGCTTGCACTTTTGGGACAATTCCATTGGTTCTATTGTGACAGGCAAGCTGCTCAAGTATTGGAAGAAAACAATTGCTATTTGAACCCAGGTATGCATCGATGCATCAATCTCAGTAACATAATACAAAAACAAATCCTCATCAAAATCCATTCGTTTAAGCAATAGACATCAGTTGTTTTCTTTTGCATGTGCTGCATCTCAATCCACCGCATCCGCTATGTCGACCTTTCGCATCTGCGGTGGAAGGTGGCCAAGCTACAGCGATGTTTGTCAGACCATGAGATAACCCCCCCAAAAAATCGGTCTTCTCATGAAAACGTCTGTAGCTTCCGAATAGTTTAGCTACAAACTAATACGGAAAGATGAGAGTCTCACGGACACGGTGGTGTTCTCTTACGACCCTTCACAAGTGTCACGGGAACGTGACCGGTACCGGGTAAAAACATTTATGGAAGTATGGAGGTAGTTTAGTGCCTACACTAAAAAAATACTGTATATATGTTTCCTGAGCTTTGTTAAAAACATTTATGGAAGTATGGAGGTAGCTGTGTGCCTACACCAAACAAATACTGAATATACATTTCCTGAGCTTTGTTATATCTCCTATATAGGACAGACACTTCAAGACCTTATTCCTTATGATAGATTTTTTGACCGTCTTTTTTGCCATTTATGAATGTGTTGTGCAACACTGGCTTTCCATTCAAATTCTACAGTGACCTGACCCTCGAGGAGTGGTGCACTGGCCGGTAACACTTTATTATTCAACTAATTATCTACTAACCCTAGCTCTAACCCTGACCTTAACCCTTATCCTAACCCTAAACCTAAACCTTACTCTGATTCTAAACCTAATCCTGAACTTAACCCTTATCCTAACCCTAAACTTAACCCTTACTCTGATTCTAAACCTAATCCTGAATTTAACCCTTATCCTAACCCTAAACTTAACTCTTACTCTGATTCTAAACCTAATCCTGAATTTAACCCTTATTCTAACCCTAAACTTAACCCTTACTCTGATTCTAAACCTAATCCTGAACTTAACCCTTATTCTAACCCTAAACCTAAACCTTACTCTGATTCTAAACCTAATCCTGAACTTAACCCTTATCCTAACCCTAAACTTAAACCTTACTCTTATTCTAAACCTAATCCTGAATTTAACCCTTATCCTAAACATAAACTTAAACCTTACTCTTATTCTAAACTTAATCCTGAACTTAACCCTTATACTTACTCTAAACTTAACCCCTACCCTAACCCTAACCAATAGTTTGTTGATAGTAGAGTGTCTACAGATGAACTATCCATGTATAGTGTCTACAACAGGCCTTCCAGGCCTTCTACAACAGGCCTTCCATTACATGCTACAGGGATCCAATCCTCAAGGAGTGGTGGTGTAAGTCAGAAGGTGTGTCCATGTATTTTATTTTAAATTCAGAAAACGGGGAAATCTACCACAGATATCACAGACATCATTCTGAAAGTTGTTGTTTTTTTTGCGGGGGGGGGGGGTGTACAGTAGATTGAAAACCCACCAGAGATGGGCGACAATCTAAACAAAACAACCTCCAGAACAGCTGAACAGAAGCCTGTTCTCCCCTTCTCTAAGCTTCAGAACAGACTGTCAAACTAACCCAGCCTCCCCAGAGGCTTAGCCCCAGCGGGCCGTACTCTCTAGAGTGGATTTAGTGCAGCGCCTGCTTTCAAAGCCGCCCCAGCCTGCACTAGGTTAGACTTGGATGATATCGGGGAGGCTGCTGGGGGTCTAGGCAGGGGGCTTCATTGGGCTGTTAATCGATGGAGATGCTAACCGTCCCTGAAGTTGGGGGGTTTTGGGGGGGGGGATAATGCTCTTGCTAATGTGCCTAGACACTAACATGCTATTGTGATAATGTTAGCAGTCTGCGACTAATGTTTCAATGCAGGGGTTACGTCCCAAAAATCTCTCCTTCCTCCTGAAGCGTGTACTCGTTTACTACTCCCCGCAAATGTGAAAGCTTTGGATTGAAGTGTACACTATTTCAAATCAATTAGAATTTTATTGGTGGCATACACATATTTAGCAGATGTTATTGCAAGTGTATCAAAATGATTGTGTTCCTAGCTCCAACAGTGCGATAATATCTAACAATTCACAACAATACACGCAAATCTAAAAGTAAAAGAATGGAATTAAGAAAAAAAGATATAAAAAAAATAAGGACAAGCAATGTCACATATACAGTATATATGTGTATGTGATGGGATGTAGAAATATTATGGACAGTATGTGGAAAAACTAAAGTCTATCTATAGAACACGTAGGATAGAATAGTGTATATACACCAATAGTTGAATGGGATGGACTTGACTAGAATACAGTATGTAAACATTATTGAAGTCACCAGCATTCTATTATTAAATTGACCAGTGATTCAATGTCTACGTACAGTACATAGGGCAGCAGCCTCTGAGGTGCAGGGTCCAGTAATCGGGTGGTAGCCGGCTAGTGGTGGCTATTTACCAGTCTGATGGTCTTGAGATAGAAGCTGTTTTTCAGTCTCTTGGTCCCAGCTTTGATGCACCTGTACTGGCCTCGCCTTCTGGATGATAGCGGGGTGAACAGGCAGTGGCTTGGATGGCTGAGGTCCTTGATGATCTTCTTGGCTTTCCTGTGACATCGGACGCTGTAGGTGTCCTGGAGGACAGGCAGTGTGCCCCCCCCGGTGATGTGTTGGGCAGACCGTAGCCCTCTCTGGAAAGCCCCTGCAGTTGCGGGCAGTGCCGTTGCCGTACCGTGCTCTGAGGATGCGGCGAGGGATACTCACGTCAGGCACGGAGAATGAGAGCCCACAGTCCCCGGGAGAGGCCCACGTCAGGCACGGAGAATAAGAGCCCACATCGGTGCCGCTGTGTTTTCCTCAAAACGGACGAAGAAGGTGTTAACCTTGTGCAGAAGTACAACCAAGGAATCCGAGGGTAAACTGTGCCTTTCTGGTATTGAACTTATCACCCAAGTTCTACCATGAGCCATAGGTGGGTCCCAACTCCCACCCACCCCCAGAGTATCACAGAGATAACACATGAAGAGCATCACAGAGATAACACATGACGAACATCACAGAGATAACACATGACGAACATCACAGAGATAACACATGACGAACATCACAGAGATAACACATGAAGAGCATCACAGAGATAACACATGACGAACATCACAGAGATAACACATGAAAGGACATCGCAGAGATAACACATGATGAACATCACAGAGATAACACATGATGAACATCGCAGAGATAACACATGAAGAGCATCACAGAGATAACACATGACGAACATCACAGAGATAACACATGAAAGGACATCGCAGAGATAACACGTGATGAACATCACAGAGATAACACATGATGAACATCACAGAGATAAAACATGAAAGGACATCGCAGAGATAACACATGATGAACATCACAGAGATAACACATGAAAGGACATCGCAGAGATAACACATGATGAACATCACAGAGATAACACATGAAAGGACATCACATGTATACAACTGGGTTGTGGTCCATTGTTATCAATTCCCTTTCATTCAAGAAAGTAATTTTTATTTGATTTAATTTTTTTATTTTAACTTTCTTTTACTAGGCAAGTCAGTTAAGAACAAATTCTTATTTTCAATGACGGCCTAGGAACAGTGGGTTAACTGCCTGTTCAGGGGCAGAACGACAGATTTGTACCTTGTCATTTGCATTTACATTTGACATGTAAATCCTCATAGAAAACCATTGACAACTAACTGGATTGCAGTTGACTTCCTGTATTGCCTGCACGGCTACTCAAACCTAAGGGCTTATGTCGCCATCTTGTGGACATAGAGGGTTGGCACATGAAGTTGTGTGGTTGTTCCTGTGTTCATTATTTAAGTAGATAATGTGCCATTTTTCAAACCATGGACTCATTTTCTAGTTTATAAAATACACTGAAGCATCTGCAAATGAATGATACATTGTCAATAAGCACAGCGCAGATACCATATGACTTCCATGCCATTCAAAATGTCTAAATGTAGCCTACTGCAGAGTTCATTGAACTTTCCCAGCACATGACTGCAAGTCATGGTCATCATGTGGTTGGAAGTAAGAGCAATGTTTAACTCCTCCCTCGCCACCACTAAACTGTTGTGAAAATATGAGACCTATAAAATGTAATCTTCATCAAATCTACATTATCAAATCTTTATTTCGACATCTTGATACCAGGTTGTTATTGTCCAGCTTTGATCTCAAAGTCCACTGATTCAAATTGCTAAAAAAGTAGGCAGTAACATTTGAACAATGCCTTCAGAAAGTATGGTATTTCAAATTGTAATTTCTTTGTCAGTTATCTACACAAAATACTCTGTAATGTCAAAGTGGAAGAAAGATTCAATCATTTGTAAAAAAAAATAATAATAATAATAATATTCAACCCCTTAGTCAATACGTTCTACAACAGGTGGGTCCAATCCTGAATGCTGATTGGTTAAAACTGCATTCCAGCTGGTGTCTATTCCACAAATTACCACCAGATAAATCTATGATGTTAAAATGTTTATTTTCTCTTTTTTATCTGACTGCGCAATCCACTGTCTCATCAGCCCAGCCAGGCAATTTATGAACTTGATCTCCAATATAAAAATCATCTAGACATTATCTCACATTTCTTTTAGACTAACATTTAGTTTTCAACACAGGTGATTTGTTTTAACCTTGCTGTCTGTCTCTCTGACATTTGCAACATTGTTTCAATATTTAAATTCGATCTCCAGTTTTTGCATAGTAATGAACGTGTTGGGAGTCGGGAAGAGACAGACCGGCAGGCAGCTTTTCTCACCCAGTCGAAATCATAAATCAGCATTATTTTTATGGAGATATACATAGAACTATCAGTAGAAAACAGGTCAAATGAATCGAAATTCAGATCGTTTGCAGTCTTTCCTACTTCAGTTTGAAGTAATTGTGTTAGCTGTGTTGTTGGCTAGTTCCTCTGAACAACAGAGTCCTGACAAGAGAGCACATGTTCTATGCCAGGTGGGATTGAGCGTCATTTGCTCATTGTTATGGATGTATCCAAATAAATGTCACTATAAAACAGCTTAAACAAATGCAAATGCATCTGCTTTGTTGTTATTCTGGCTGCACTGTTCGACTTGGCTGTAAATTAGCCGTAGTTGGATAGCTAGCAAGCAAACGATTTGAAAGTTGCCAGCCAGTATGGCAATAGAACATTTAGAACAAACGACTGGGTCGCGTCCATAGATACAGAACAAAAAGACTTAACGTCTGGGACACATCCCTGGCAATGGAGCCGATAGAACGAACAACCGGCCAGGTTGGATACGACCCTAGATTTTTGTCGGGACTATACCTTGTCGAAGGATGAAATAGTGGGAATAAATTCATAAAAATAATATGTCAATCATTATCATCAGACTAAACCAGGTTTTCCTCTAGGATTTTGCCTGTGCATTGCTCTATTACGTACCTTTTTATCATAGAAAAACCTAGTCCTTGCCGATGACAAGCCTACCCATAACATGATGCAGCCACCACCGTGCTTGAAAATATGAAGAGTGGTACTCAGTGATGTGTTGTGTTGGATTTGTCCCAAACATTGACTGTATGTAGCCTCATTATTGTTATTTTATTGTGTTCCTTTTTCTTTGTCTTTTTTTTTACTTTAGTTTATTTAGTAAATATTTTCTTAACTCTATTTTCTTAAAATTGCATTGTTGGTTAAGGGCTTGTAAGTAAGCATTTCATGGTAAGGTATTCGGCGCATTTGTCGCTCTGGATAAGAGCGTCTGCTAAATGACTTAAATGTAATGTAAATGTAATTTGACAAAAACAATTTGATTTGATTTTGTATTCAGGACATGAAGTTCATTTCTTTGCCACATTTGTTGCAGTATTACTTTAGTGTCTTGTTGCAAACAGGAAGCATGTTTTGGAAGATTTTATTATGTACAGGTTTCCTTCTTTTCACTCTGTCATTTAGGTTAGTATTGTGGAGTAACTACAATGTTGTTGATCCATCCTCGGTGTTCTCCTATCACAGCCATTAAACTCTGGAAATGTTAGAAGTCACCATTGGCCTCATGTTGAAATCCCTGAGCTGTTTCCTTCCTCTCCGCCAGCTGAGTTAAGAAGGACGCCTGTATCTTTGTAGTGACTGGGTGTATTGATACATCATCCAAAGTGTAATTCCTAACACCATTCTCAAAGGGATGTTCAATGTCAGCTTTAAAAAAAATCTTGACCAATCTACCTATTTGTGCCCTTCTTTGCAAAGTTTTCAAAAACCTCCCTGGTCTTTGTGGTTGAATCTGTGTTCAAAATTCACTGCTCGACTGAGGGACCATACAGATAATTGTGTGAGGTACAGAGATATAGTCATTCAAAAATCATGTTAATTTTTGCACACAGAGTGAGTCCATGCAACTTATCATGTGACTTGTTATGCAGATTTGTACTAATTAGGCTTGCCATAACAAAGGGGTTGAATACTTAATGACTCAAGACATTGAATTTGTTTTAAAAAATGTAAACATCATCCACTTTGACATTATGGGGTATTGTGTTTAGGCTTATCTCAATTTAATCCATTTTAAATTAAGGCTGTAACACAACATCAAACAGTCAAGGGGTGTGAATACTTTCTGAAGCCGCTGTAGATAACTATGTAGGCAACAGAGCTTATTGATGTATCTAGCAACACAATAGACTGTTAGAATGTTAAAGACTATTAAATGTGTAGATTTTAAAGGGGCACTCCCCAATTGAAAATGAGCACCCCACCTCTGTTTTGGTTAAAAAAAAAAAAGTTGAGGGATGGGCCTGGAGTAGTTTATCCACTCTGAAATTCATAGACAGAGCAATGTTTATAAAGTGATGGGGCTAGACAGTTGAACGAAGCTCATGAGGCATTTAGAAGTTATATTCTTGAAGAATCCATGGGTATATAGCATTAATACGTTTAAATATAAACCGCAGATTGCCCCTTTTGAAGTAACATGAATATTCTGGAGAAGCCCTCTCCGACGTCTTTTCGACCTTCTCACTGTCTTGGATTGTCTTTTCAGGGTTGTTTTGAGGAATCCGTCTTGTTTTGTGACAGTGTTACCAAAAATCTCCTCATGATTTGTCAAAACTCTTCACGTGAAGGTCTACATAGTGCTATCATAATAATGGCGGAGACGATGACAGAAATGCCATGACAGATTATGTCTTTTCAGGACAATTGACTCTTGAGCTAAATAACAGCTTGTATCGTGGCGTATTCAGGACAGTTTTACATTGGCTAATGTTGGAGGCTGTGACATTTTCAAAAAATCATGCAGGCATATACAATTCGCTGGAACGTTAAAGTATTTTTATTGTGCAAGACCAATTATAAAAAATTGTTGAGTAGAAAAGGACACCTGTTAAATGTACACCAAAGATGACACGTCCCTTTCTGGATTCAATGGAGAGTTTAATCTTGATTGTTCAAAGGTTTTAGTCACTCTGGAAGTATATCAGCCAACATAATGTTCCTTGCTTTATGAATGTTTGGAAGGTTTTAGCAGGCCACACTGTGGAAATGCTATTCATTAACTAGAGGGGCTATGTCATAAACCCTCAAGGTTCCAGAATGGGATGAAAATGGCAGCCATATTGGTCAGGTAGAAATCCAAACCAGTCTAATTGGAGTAAATGGCAGTAGAGGCATAATCCAGAATTGTTTCATGCAGGAAAATAAAAGTAAGGCATGTGATATATCAGAAATTGTGTAATATAATTATTGTCAAACTAAAATAGTATCATATAATTATAAATACAGTTTATACTTGTTTTATACAAATGTTCTGTATAAATAGCTTCTAAAATATATGTAAACCGACCATAAATGTCTAAATGTTTACAGACCATAAATGTCTAAATGTTTATTTTCTTTGAAAGCTGTGAGTGCTTTTATATGATTCAATATCAGTACTTCTGCAATTACAACTAAGTCCTATCATCAACTGATTTCAGCCACTGTATCGCTGTGGATTGATTGCATTGTTTCAATGGAATATTGGCAGTTAATTTGAGAAATGGATGGACTCATTCCTCGAAGATTGGCTGGCTAGATAGCTAACAAACATACCAATGCAGATACGTTCATAAAATTCATTATTTTACACAATATCTTATCACAGCACTGGCAAACTACGGTTGACCAACTTCCTGACCAAAATAGCTAACCTTTATACCGTCATAAGAATGTTCATGACCATTCCGGTATTCTAATTCTTAATTCTATGGTCCACACCTTCAGTTAAGGGTTCTTCAGAGGGTGATATGGCCTTCATCCAATAGTGAACTATTGAAGCTGTTCTTGGGGGTACACGGGGTTTGGAGAATGAGGGGAAGGCACTGCAAATTTGGACTTATACTTTAAATTTGGCACCTGAGCTAAAGTCTTGCCACATATTCTTAATAAGGTTAGAAAAAACAGAATGATATGTGAGATAGAAATTTGTCATGAATCCCTTTAAGCCTTCTTGAAAATCCTCTTGGCATCCACCCCATCGTAGTTATAGCTCTGTTGGAGAAGAGAGTCCTTAATCAATGTAAAAAGGTTGCCATTTTCATTGAAATAGACGTACCAGCACAGTGAGTACACTAGAGACTACAATATGAATCTCTGATTACAATGCTTATTCAGTTATGACAATGATATTGGTAATGTTTCAGTAGGACAAATGTTAATTCATAAGCATTAATATACTGTGTAGGTGAGAAATATACATGTTATAAACATTTATCTGCATTTCTGTAAATTTTTCTGCATTAGCATTTATAACATTTTAAATTGTAAAAGTTCAAATAAATTTATAATGTCTTATTTGATTTGATTTGATTCATGCTCGCAGTCAACAAGACTGGATAATGCAGAAGGTAACAGTTACAAGGAAAAATATAATACATTAAATGTAAAAAGTCTGAAAAAAAGTCAAAACTAAAGTTTAAAAACTCACATTTGGTTATTAAAAACATCACTTCTAGTTATTCTGGTAACAGTTACAGTTACAGTTGTGCAACATTATAAAGATCATTTGAAAAGATACATGATGTGGGATTTTCTCACACTAACCTGTACTAGCTCTCCTCCCACCACGGCCCGAGTGGTGGTCAGCACCTTACTGTTGTCTTTCCTGGTGAATTTACCCTTCAACACATCTCCATCCATCTCCCAGGTACCCTGTGGGACAGATAGGGTTAACGGTGACTGTAATGTTCGTCGCCCATGCATCGATAACAATCACCCATTGTTATCGATGCATCGGTTAAACAGTATCTTGAGATATGATATATCTAGGGCATAGGTCAATTCAAACAAATGGCTAGCCAAACATGAGCTAGTAAAGAAATGGCTAGCCAAACATGAGCTTATAAAGAAATGGCTAGCCAAACATGAGCTAATAAAGAAATGGCTAGCCAAACATGAGCTTATAAAGAAATGGCTAGCCAAACACGAGCTAATAGAGAAATAGCTAGCCAAACATGAGCTAGTAAAGAAATGGCTAGACAAACATGAGCTTATAAAGAAATGGCTAGCCAAACATGAGCTTATAAAGAAATGGCTAGCCAAACATGAGCTAATAAAGAAATGGCTAGCCAAACATGAGCTTATAAAGAAATGGCTAGCCAAACATGAGCTTATAAAGAAATGGCTAGCCAAACATGAGCTAATAAAGAAATGGCTAGCCAAACATGAGCTTATAAAGAAATGGCTAGCCAAACATGAGCTTATAAAGAAATGGCTAGCCAAACATGAGCTTATTAAGAAATGGCTAGCCAACCATGAGCTTATAAAGAAATGGCTAGCCAACCATGAACTTATAAAGAAATGGCTAGCCAAACATGAGCTTATAAAGAAATGGCTAGCCAAACATGAGCTAATAAAGAAATGGCTAGCCAAACATGAATTTAAACAGCAAATATGCATATATTCATTGTAAACTTATTCTAACGGGTTACTCTATATGGACAAAAACTACAAAACACTTTTACAGTGCACAGTCATGCATAGGTCACTTCAGAAGGCTTACATCTATAAACTGTTGGAAAAGGTCACATTTTCCAACTCCATCATCAGCACGATTTCCACTTTTTCTGAGCATGACAACAGTTTATCAAAAGACACAAAGCAGAAATAAATTTGGAGGATTTACATTTCATGAAGGCTTTATGAATGGGGGCTTAGATTTCAATCTCTACAACTTTCTGTTGGATACTGTGAATGATAGCCTACTAAAATAAGTCTAGGTTGAAAGAGTTGAAACATACTGAGACTTCGGTGCCGTCGGCCAGCGCGTAGTCAAACTGTACGCCCAGGGTGAAGTCGATGTCTTTGTTACGGAAGGTGCTGGATTCCTTGATGTGGAACTTGTCTCCTGTCTGCTCGATGATAACCTTCAGGTTATCATGTTCCGCCAACTTCCTCTTCATCACATTGATGCCTGTTGGAAAATGCAGTAGATAGAGTGTTGTAGATGAGGCGTGGGTCTGAGCCTCTTGGCGTAATGGCTAAATTGCTGGATATATAGAGGGATGTAGATGAGGCGTGGGTCTGAGCCTCTTGGCGTAATGGCTAAATTGCTGGATATATAGAGGGATGTAGATGAGGCGTGGGTCTGAGCCTCTTGGCGTAATGGCTAAATTGCTGGATATATAGAGTGATGTAGATGAGGCGTGGGTCTGAGCCTCTTGGCGTAATGGCTAAATTGCTGGATATATAGAGTGATGTAGATGAGGCGTGGGTCTGAGCCTCTTGGCGTAATGGCTAAATTGCTGAATATATAGAGTGATGTAGATGAGGCGTGGGTCTGAGCCTCTTGGCGTAATGGCTAAATTGCTGGATATATAGAGTGATGTAGATGAGGCGTGGGTCTGAGCCTCTTGGCGTAATGGCTAAATTGCTGGATATATAGAGTGATGTAGATGAGGCGTGGGTCCTGAGTCTCTTGGTGTAAATACTAAAGTGCTGAATAGATAGTAAAAGTTCAAGCCCCAAGTTGGGCTACTAAAAATGATTTTTTTTCGCATTGAGTTATCAATTAGGTCCAAGGTCCAATTAGCCTATTTATTCATACTACCTGTCTGGAGAAATGGTACGTGTTCATCATCATAATGTTACTCATTACACCCTACCTAGATCCCGAAAAAGCTTGTGTCTGTTGACAAGCTTTTAAAATGGCAACAGCCAAGAGCTATTGTTATAGCTGTGCAGCAATACAGCATGCCTCTGACTGATAACTCACATCCACTCAAACAAGCCACAGGATCAAAGATTACCTCAAAACCATCACTGTCACACACGCAATATACCAACACTTGTTTTACAAATCCTATATGATACAGTCAGACTTATAGGATGAAAATATAAATCTGACAGTATCGTATAGGATGATACTATAAATCTGACGGTAGCTTGTACCATCGATGTAAGTGCTGACCATACCAAGCCACATTAAAAATATAATCCTTCATTAAGAAATGCAACATCACCTTTCATAAAACACACACACACACACACAAAGTATACACACATGCACATACACATTGCACACATCCACACACACACCGACTCACCCATCTGCTCCATGAACTTGTCGTAGTTCTCGTTGTGTTCAACTTTCCAGGTACCATTGAATGCCATGTCTACTGTGGGCAGTGGAACGACTGTGTGCAGGACCGTGGGACTGAGAATGCCCATTTGCCTCCCTTTATATAGAGGCCCCGGTTGGCTCTTCTTTATCTAACTGATTATCTGTCTGCTGATGTGGCCATTTAAAGCTGATGTCAAATATAGGGCGATTACTGCACGGCCTCAAGGATACAAAGATAAATGGCCAAGGGCAACTCCCTCCCCAGGGCTGGCACATGGACAATGTAGCGCTGTTCTATTTCAGAAGAGAAAAGCATTCGTTTATAGGACTCTCCTTGGCATATTTCCCAGGGGACCTCTCTCTGTGTCTGTCTGTGTCCAGCATGACAATGAGCCCCTAATGAACCGCTCATTGATGGTGGGAGAGTTCTAGCGTTTTTAATTGGGCTGACAGAATTCGCCCCACTACTAGAAAGTTTTTTGTTGTTCATGATACAAAGTCGATGCGTAAATTGTAGCCTGATATTTTCACTGTATTCTCACGGTCAATGGTGTGTCCTCAATTATACAGAGGAGATTTTGTGCCCTTGTAACTGGCATACTTTATCAATGAGAACAACAGAGGAATATTGTTACTTAGTTCCCACTTACCATTGCCAATTAACTCATTGCATTGAGATTAGATACTGTCGGCCTCCTGGAATAACCTTGTATCTCCATAAAGGAAACTTTTCATGAATTGATTGCCATATAGGAAATTCCTTTTGAATAACTTTATGTGTTTCTTAGAATCATGAAATCCTCAAAGCACATGGAGGTGAATGACTCAATCTAAATAAATAGGGACACAAGCTTTTTCCGGGAGGTCAACGATAGTGGCATAGTATACCGTGAAAGCCATGTAAAACAGGGACAACCAGGGCAATAAGGAATCCTCGGGTGTGGCTCAGGCGCCAGAGATTCTATTCTGATGTCACAAATGATAAGTATTTTTGTCCTTACAACGAGTCACCAGTGCTTGAACTTTTCACGAGTCTTCTTCTGCACGCCACGTTATCAAATCCCTTTGGAATTATGGGTAGTATTCAACAGTTTCAT